>NC_141764.1:25410285-25711338 GCF_982258835.1 Parasteatoda tepidariorum | reverse complement strand
TAGAATTATTTAAATTACAAAAGGGAAAATCACACCAATAATAACAAATTAAAATAATTATAAAGAACAATAATATGTATTGAAAAAAAAAATTAATGGAAGGAAGACAATTTTTTATATCTTATTGTAAGTTCTTTTTTCGTTGTATGATTTCATTTGGAAAAATTGATCATTAGCTTCGTTTAGTTTATTAGCTATATTTTTATATCATTAGCTATATTTTAGTTTTAATTGAGAGTCTGCTCTTAATCTGTTTTAGAACCATTTATTTTATTTTTGAATGAAATATGCTATCTTCCTTTTTAAAACATGAAATTCCTTTTTAATAATTTACTGAAGTATTCGTACTCCTTGTTGAAGTATAAATTTTTAGCACTATTAATTTGGTTTCAATTTTTATTTGAATAATTAAAGAACTTGAAATCATTCAATAATTACAAAGTTTAAAAAAATTTTTAAACTGTGAAAATATGATGCTAGTAAAATTCTATTTTATTTTAAACATTTAATAACGATGTGATTTAGATTTAACCAAAAGGTTCTTCACATACTACATCTGTTCATATTTTAAAAATTGTTCATATTTTTCAGGATTGTTAAATAATGGCGAGCAAAAATTTTAGTTCGTGTATTTTGATAGCTGAAATTTCATGCCCTGATATAGCACATAGTTTTTCTTTTTCTCTCTGACTTGGAAAAAAAATTTTTTTGATTGAATTATTGTATAGTTGGATATTTAAAATTTGATTTCTTAGAAACTATCAGGTCTTTTTTTTTTTTTTTTTTTTTTTCCCCCTTTCAAATTTAATATTTTGCCATTTACAAGGCTGCCAACTACTATGCTTTTTGCAAAATATTTCATAGTGATTGATGGACAACAAAAAACTAAGCCTTTTAGAATTTTTGGTAATCTTGATACATTTTAAAACCTTCACCTAAAAATATTTCGTATGAACTTTTGAATCATTACATGTTGTGGTGTGGAACATAACTTTAAGTCAAATTAACAAAACAAAGTAGCATACATTAAAGTAGGAGTGTACAACCTTTTTGAGTGAGGAGCCACTTGCACAGCAGGTCGACTATTGAAGGGCCGCACACATATTTAGTCATGTGAGTGGCAAATATAATTTTTATATAAACATAAGTGAAGCACTAATTATTTTTTTTTTATAAAAAAAAATGAGTAACATTTTTTCAGAAAAAGGAATTCTTTTAATTGTTCGGATTTATTTAAAAATGAAAAAACTAATACTTTTTCTAAAAAAATTTCTATTTTTATCAATAATTGACATATCAAAAAGGAAAAAAAACTCACAGAATGAAATTGTAAAAAAAAGTGCTTAATCCTTTTTAAAAAAATTTATAAGGTTTTAAACAAAACCATTTTAATATAAAATAATATTCAATATTTATTTGGTATTATACTTCAGATATTATATCTATTCCTGGAATTATTAAAAGTTTTATAAATTTTGAATAGGAAACTTTTTCGCTTTTTTATTTATTTATTTATTTACCTAAGCTACAAAAAGTTTAAATTACAAACAGTGAGCAGTTTAAAAATTCAATTTTTCCTTCAGCTTTCAAATTTTTCGGGTTGTAATAATATTGCATTAAAATATCTGGATTCTTAAATACGACGTAGAAATGTATGGCGCTAATTGCCACAAGACGAGGGAAAGATAACATGTTTACGATACAACATGTGGAAATAAAAAGTATCAAAAAGTGATTTTTTAAAAGCGCTATTAGAAATTCGCGTGTCGTAATAACAGCGTAGTTAAAGCAACATAATCGTCAAAATCACGTGGAAAAACATTGCGATAATAGCAACAAAAAAAAAAGTAATTATTTAAATGCGTGATATAAAATTCGCATGTCATAACGAAAATCGGGATTTGTAAAACCACAAGCGAATGCATCGCAAAAACTGCTGAATAAATTATTGAAATATAACTTGGATTTGCAATGCAATCGGCAAAAATTGATAATTTAAATGTGCGATTTGAAACTCACGTGTCGTCATTATATCGTCGTAAAAATACGGGAAATTCAAAAACACGTGAAAAAGCGTCGCAATAACTACCATTTAAAAAAAATCATTCAGATTTACGATGAAATTGGCACGAATTAAAGCACGTCAAAAAGTGATCAATTAAATGTGCGATATATAACAAACGAGTAGTTATTTCATTAAAAAAAAAAAAAATGCATCAGGATTTTAAAAACCACGTGGAAATTGGTAGTTATAAATGGGAAGAAAAAAAGAGGAAAAAGCTATTGAAGCATCAGTTAAAATTTCGGATTTAATCGACAAAAATAAAGCAAGTTGAAAAGTGATTACTCAAATTCAAAATTCGTGCCACGTAATGTCTTACTAAAATTATTCGATTTTTTAAAATCTTGTGGAATTTCATAGCAATAACCGTTGAAAAAGCGATCGAGAAACAACAGATTTACAATAGAATTTGTTCAAATTGTCATCAAAAAGTGATGACTCAGATGTGCGATTCCAAAATTTTCGACATTTTTTTATTTTTCAAATAAATAAATAAATAATAATAATCATTGATTTCAAAAGCTCTCGTGGGCCACAGGTTGTGCACCCTTACTTAAAACACAGATTTAGCTACCACTAGAAAAAAATTTCACAAAAAACTTAGAAAGTTGGCAGCCCCGCATTTTAAATTGCTTTCTTTAAAATTATGTAAAAATTTGTATGCATTACAATTTAAACATTTTTCTACTGTTATTAAATAAAATAATAAATAATTATTATAAAAAACTTTTGGTGGAATTATCTTTATTTAAAATAATTTTATAATTGCTTGCAAAAAATTTTCAATTCGCTTAAAAAATCCTCGAGATATGATGAATTACTCAAAAAGTACAATTAACATTAAGATGTTCTAACTTTCGACAGCTCTCCTCTCTCATAATTTGAGGTTAGTAATCCAATTCCGTTGAATGTTTATTCAGAGACATTATGATCTTGTCTCTGAATTTGTAACTTAAAATATCGTCTGCACTAATTAATTAGCATATTTGAAGTCACTCCCATGAATCACTAAGTTTGAGTCCTAGTACCTGAAAATCCAATTAATAGATCAAGGTGTTCCATTTTTATTTGTTAATTAAAAATTTGTGAAGATTATTAGAATTATATTTATATACAAGTTTTTGGAATTTATATACCCTAGTTAAATGAAAATCAGCTTTTTTTTTTTAAAAAAAATAATGAATAAATGGAACAAAGTAACGCTTTAATTATAGAGAAAATTATATATTTTCTTTAACGTATAAAAAAAAAATTGTAGGCATTCCATTTTTTCCTGCAGTTTAAACAGCCTTAATAGTATAGCCTTTTCTTCATAAGTGGTTTCTAAAGTGAAAAATATTTTCATTTCTTGGATAAACTGTCCCCCTTTTTTATCTTGGGGTATTTTTAAGCAGCAGTTTCTCCTCGCGGCGCTTTATTTTGCAATTTATGAAGATAAAAATAGTAAGGGTCGTCGAAATTGCCTTGTGCAATGTTATTTTTTCTCATCACCTCTTCTTCGAATGACACTGCGTTTTATTCGATGTTTCATTGACATTTAATTCGCTGTTTTTATCATTGTGCGAAGTTTTATTGCTTTGCTTCATATTTATGACAGTGTTCTATTAAACTAAGAGAAGGGAATTAGGTCTTGGTATCCCGATATGTAAGCTATATTTATTCAGTTATGTAATGCTTGAAAACACGAAACTAGGTCGTTGTCAGCGAAATTTTTATGCATTTTTTTTCCTTTTCAATTTTTCATTTGATACAATTAGTGGGGAAAAAATTATTTCCGAAAAAAAAAATTCATTTTTTGAAATCTAAATAAGCCAAAGGTTGGTGAAAATGGTGATTTGTTTAATGCCCTTACTTCTTATGGAGACGACTGGTATCTATAGTCAATCGTTTGCGTCAAAGTTAAGTCTAGGTGATTTATCAGAATTTTAATATCGCGATATATCGGTAGGAAGATATCTAACTCGCGATATATCAGAATGTTTTGCAAAATTTAATCAATTTACATTATTTTTACATTTATGTGCATAATCGTTATGCAACATAGAATATAATACTTTATTACACGATAGCATCGTATTCGATATTTATCGTTGCTAATAATGATCTCGGTATTATCATTGTCTATAATTGTTGTCTGTTCAATGTTTATCGTAAAACACAGTATTCGCGAATTATTTTTAGAATATTTTTTACAAATACCGTTTTTGCGACGCTCATAAATCATCTGTATTTGCCAAGCTCACGAATCTATGAGATTTCGATCGGGTTGATTTTCGCCCAAGATGATTTTTCTGTATATCTTTAAATTTTGTTAAATCGCATCGAAGACATTATAACTTCATTTAGGGTTCATCTCACAAGTTTCAACGTAGGACAAATATATTATTTATATAATAATGTAGCAAATAATTATAAATATCATAATTCCAAATCTCTTTTATATTTAACTAATGGCTGTTTGAATGCGAATTGCTATGAATTTTGGTTACAGAATTAACGTTTTACAAATTTTTATGAAACAAGAACTTAAGTTTAAATTTATGATATATAATAGGTATTGTTATTTAAAAGTTTTAAATCCAGCTTCTATCTAACATTTTTATGTTAAATAAAAATTAAGGATACTTGGAGGACCCCTTTATTTTTTAACCTTTCTCAATCTTGTGTGTAAATTTAGACTTTCACTTTTAATCACTATATAAGCGGAATTGTTTTATTTTTTTGAAAATCGCTTCAAAAGTAATAATTTAGCATTTAAGTGAGATTTTTGGGTTATTATTAAAGCTTTCTCTATTTTTAAAGTATGGAATATTCCCCCTTTTTTTTATTTCTTTATTAGAAATATGTACAACACCTGCTTCGTGATTCTAATGATGGCGGATAAAAATAATTAATTTAAAAGTGTTATTTTATATTTTAGTTTTTTGAAAAAGATGTCAAATTACATCATAGAGTAGATAATCTTTTAACATGAGCCGTAGTGGCTCAGGGGATAGAGTGCTCGCCTTTCAATGAGGTGAACGGGGTTCGAATCCTAGCGAAGGCTTATTGATACTAATTCCGCACTCGGCTTGCACCGACCGCAGCGCTAACATAAAATATCCTCAGTGGTAGACGAATCGTGGGTTAGAGTCCTCTTGCAGTTGGGCTAACCGTGTGAGGTTTTCCTCTCCATGTAACGCAAATGCGGGTTAGTTCCATCAAAAAGTCCTCCATGCAGGCAAATATCTCCTTATACTTGATCCAGGAGTTCCCCTGTCTTCTGAATTGAGTTCAAAATTACAAGGCTACGGTAAGTATTAGTAGACGGTTATAAAATTAAAAAAAAAAGAATTTTAACATGACGGTGCTCGCTAGTAATTTTAAGAAGGAGAAAAAAATTTATGTAGACAAAAAAAAAAGGTTGTTTACATCGTTTTATTTTACATTTAAAATATTTGTTTTCTGTTTGATGATTCTTTTTACGAAAAATAATTATTTGTCTTGCCTTATTGGTTGCTGAATTTTTTTTTTTTTTTTAACGAAACATGCGTTGGTGTATGATATGTTTTTTTCAAGTTTAAATCAATACAGCTCGCTAATTTATGACTCGTATTACGTAGTTGTTCTAAGTCCTTCGTTACACCCGATGTCATTACGTAATGTGTCCTTCCCCTCATTTGGGTTCTTTGAAAAAAAAAGAAATTTAGTTCCACTTGCCTTTGTTTTGTTTCAAATCCCTTCGCACAATATTTTCACTCCAAGTTTGCGTGCGAGGTTGCGTCAGTGTTTAGTCTTTTTCTTGTTGAATGATAAAGATTCTGATCTTAACCTTGCTAGGTTGCGTTTTTGGCATCATGCCCTTTCCTTTCTCTCTTTACTAAAAATCTACTTTACGATTTAAATCAAACCTCTAAAGGTCGTTGATAGTGGCATTTCGAATCTTTTCTCCCCCTTCTTAGACCTTCTTTTCTCTCCCGTATGATGTAACTTATGTTCATGTCTGCTTAATAAAATGATTTGAATTGAAGGAAGAAAAAAAAAGTTACATAATTTTGGTTAAAATAGATATTGCATCTAATGAATACAATAAACGCTAAACATCAACTAAGATTTTTATTGATCGTTTTTTGTAAAATCTAATTTCAGTGCTGATATTTTTGTTTTAAAATTTTATCTTGCATGCCAAAATATCGATCTGTGCAATTGTTTAATGAATTTCGCGAATAATTCAAAAAAATTTAAATAGTTGAAAGATTTAATATTTATAAAACGGTGATTATTTGCATTAAATCTAGTTTTTGTTATAAAATGATTTATTTTTAATAGTTCATATTTAAGTTAAAATAATTTAATTCAATTAATGAAAGTGATTGTTATTTTGAATCAATGAACTTTAGCTTAGAGCTTATTTATTATGCTCTATATTTAGGTCTATATAGTTGAGTTTTCTTTCAACCCAATACAATCAAACCTGTCAAATTTACCACTCTAAATTGACCTTTATTATCAACAATTCAATATACCTTTATCATATGTGGGGATGGGGAAACCTTGTAACTTGACCACTTGTTTATATATCTATATGCATGTAAGTTGACCAGGGGAAAAAATTCTTGGAAAACTTTCTTTGTCCTGAGATGATGGTGCTCCGGAAAAATTACGGATTTTTTGCTAATTGCGATCCGGAAGTTTCCGGAAATCCAAGGTCCAGAAGTTTCATGAAATAATAGATTACATTTATGTATAAATATTCTTGTATATTTTAATTAGAAATATTAGAAATAGAATTTATAGTCAAATTTTTCATTTATAAAAAATATTTTTTCTGGTAGAATAATAAATGTGATTAGAGATAGAAATAAACTTATACATAATTATTTATTTAAATTATGCTGCTTATAATTTAATTAGAATTTCTTGTTTTGAAAATATCGATGACTTAAATTTATAAAGACATTAATTTTTTGAAATGTGTCGTTAATAATTTTACTCAAGAAATTTTCAGGATTCTTGAGTTTGGCTCTCAATTTGCCATTATGTTAGGCTTTAAAATTTCACTCATGAGGTAAAATACAGCAACAATTAAAGGCTTTTTTTTTATTTTAAAAAAACTAATCAGTTTATTAAAGGTATAAAATAAATTGTAATTCGTCATAGTAGTCAGTTTTGTTTCTTAAAATGTATGAGCTTAAAATAACATGTAAATATTTCATTACATATATTTATTTTGATTGGTTTTTAGAAATATGTGACTAACATGAGCAGAACTCTATAAAAAAAAAAGAACTTTCTTTTTAAAAAAAATTATAGTTGAATTAAATCAATTTAAAAAAAAAAAATCAAATGATTTAATCATCAGACCTAATCATGCCAACTCTGATATATAAATAGTCAGAGTTGACAAGGTTTAGGACAGAATGGATTAATCCATGGTTTAAACCGTCCTGTCCAAAACCTATTTACTCAAATTATGTCACTATTTTCAAAAAATATTGTGAAAAATTAAATTTTAATTTTTGAACAAGAAACAAAATGAAGACAAGTTTTAGTTTTATTAGTTTATTATTTTTTAGTTGAAGTATAAGGTATTAACTTTTGTTGTTCAATGAACTGTGGAGCTTCAAAAGCTATAAATCTTTTCCTATCATATTATATTATTTTCCTTGAATAAGTTAAAGCAAGTAAGAAGATGTAATTATTATGTGTGCAATGGTTACGCATGTAAAATTTTTACTTTTTACCGATGTTTAAGGTTTTGGACACTTTAGGGCAAGTTTAAGACAATAAAACCAAAGTGTTCAAAAACCAGTTTAGGACATCCAAAACCCCAAACCTGTAAAATGTTGTAGTATTTTGAGAAAAATTTCTTTTGTATACTTCTATGTAAAACAATCGAAACCTACTAAACAGTTTATCTCTTTTAATACACTCCTGATTGCTTTCCTACACAAACAACCAGTTTTCTTTTTATGGTTATAAAATGAAAAACTGCTCTGCAAATAATTTGCCAAAGTAGCGGAACGGCTAAAGGATTACAACACTTTTATTGTTAATTTATTATCGAGCAGCATTTCTGAGTATTCTTTGATTTAAGATCTTAAAAAAATTAGTTGGTTAATAAGTGTTTGTCACAAATTCCATTCATTTCGCATTCTTTATATTATTATTTCTGATGAAGTATTTATTGTTATGTAGTTAAAGATTGATAAATTCTAATATAAATGTTTACTTTGACTAGCCCTCATGATACCCCATTTGAAGATGGAACTTTTAAATTGACGTTAGAGTTTACGGAAGAATATCCTAATAAACCACCAACAGTTAGATTCGTGTCGAAGATGTTTCACCCTAATGGTAAAAATAACTTTTTTTTCAATGAACTATTGTATTTTTATGAAAGATTGTTAGATTTAACAATATTTCATAATTATTTACATTAAATGGCAGTGCATAATTTACAACACATTTCTAGCAAAGTTGTTACTATAACTTCTATCTTTCTCTCCATGTGTTTATTTATATTAACAGAAAAATGTTAAATATAGCTTTTAAACTTATTAATATCACATTAAAATATTTGGTTTTTTAAAAGCGTGTAAAATTTTGTTGCAGCAACCACTGTAAAAGCGCTCCACTAGAAACAACATAGAATTTGTGCAAATTGAGTTCAAGAAGAGATACTCAAATAGGCAATTGTTCAATATATTTTTTTTTAGTAATATTTTTTTTTACTTGTGTTCATAAAATGCTCACACCTCTAGCAGGTTGTGCATCCCTACTATAAGTGTTTATCTTTTGCAAGACATATTTGTGTAAGACATCCTCATTTTCATCTTTAATCACCACGAAACCAAACTGTCAATCAAATCCTCACATACCATACTGTTAGATTTGAGTGGATATTTTCAGTTGTGACTTTTCAAGTGGATATTATTAAAGGACAGACTAGAGTTAATGTTTAGATTTTTCCATGTAAATGAATTTTTTTATATTATATTTTTAAGTTATCTTTTAAAATTTTCAGTGTTCTATGTCTTAAAATTTAAAGTTAATGACCTAAAACTCTAATAGTATATTACAGTACAAGGGAAGAAACTGACAGTTCACACTTACTCATACTTTTGTTGGATATGCACAATGTTTATGGGGTCCTCAAACCAAAAAGTTAAAGAAATCCTGGTCTAGAATCCATTTAAAAAAATTTTAGTTACCTAAGGTTGAGGAGGAATGTGACTAAAAATTTTTTCAATTTGCCCACTTTTGATCTGTGTGTTACTTTAAAAAAGGTTTTAAATATTATAACTTAAAGCAATTTTAATGATACAGCACATTTTAAATTTATATGCAAAGCAATAGAATTTGCTGACAGTAATTTTTAATGGTGTTTTCACTGAAGGTTTTTTTATTACTATTTATATTTGCATTGTTTAAAAAAAAGTTTTTTACTAATCATTTATGATAAAAAAAATAGTTTTTCATTCTAACATGAGGTTGATCAAATCTTGTCATATTTTTTGAAAAAGATAAGATATTACATTCAAGATTAATCTTCATTCCATAATAATAATTCCTATTCCACATTCGTAAGCAACTTTTCGACTTAAATTTTAAGTTCACTATTTTGATTTTTTTTTTTTTTTTTTAATTCTAGAATATCATGCTGTTTAATGTTGATGCTAGATTTGGTCTTTCGAATATCATTCTATTAAAATAAATCTTTCAACTCAGGAAAAACTTTTAATATAAAATGTGTATTACAATGAATTAATTAAAAATAAGTTTAGGTAGTTAACGAATGTTGAATTTTTAAATAAATTGAGTTTTGAAAAAATTGTTTTGATTAGACTAGTTAAATTAATTGGGCTATAATATATCTAATACTTTGTTTCTATTTGTGTTAATTCAATAAGCAAAATAAGTGTTATCATACATAATGATGCATTATTTCAAAATTTTTTTCATTTGTTTTAGTGTATGCCGATGGTAGTATCTGTTTGGATATTCTTCAAAATCGATGGAGTCCAACTTATGATGTATCTGCTATATTAACCTCTATACAGGTATTTTTTTTTGTCCATTTTTTTTTTACTTTGTAAATTAAAATTTGATATTTCAAAAATTATTCATGTATATTGTATTTGTTTTAGGCATTGATTAAAAAGTTTAATTTTATTCTACTTAAAGCATAATTTATTTATTAAAAGTTTGGTTTAGATTTTAAACTTTAAATAATGTTTTTTAAAAAAAAAAATTCTCCTAAATGTTTTGTTCTTATATTTGAAACTCTGATTTTAAATTCTAAAACACTGGTTTACATTTTTAACAACACATTAAAGTTTAAAGATTTTGTAGTATGTTACATCACTAGTGTTTGCTAGATGTCTGTGTTTTAAGTTATGTTTAATTATTTAGGTTATTGCTTCAAACAATTGCGTACTGTAAGACCTTTAATAATTTTGAATCCTTGATAGTGTAGCATGCATTCATTGATTTTAAAATTGTTTTTTATTATTTCATGTTTCCAAAAAAATTTCCTTTGTTAAACCAGCGGAAAAATTTTTTTATAAAGGAATTGAATACCAAAAGAGTGATTTTTTTTTATCAAGAAAAAAAATATTATATTCTAATACATTAGTAACATTGTATTAAACAAGGTCCCGGTTTCCACATCAAATTTGAAAGCCTCTCTAAATATGGAATCAGTATATGCTAGTCATGTATTCAATCATTACAGCTTTACAAAATTTTTGTTATTTGAAATCATTTTCAGTCAATCTATGTAATTGACAAGATTCTTTTATCTTTTTCAGTCTTTACTTGATGAGCCAAATCCAAATAGTCCTGCAAATAGTCTAGCTGCTCAGCTTTATCAAGAAAATCGTAGGGAATATGAGAAGAGGGTCGCCACCATTGTGGAACAAAGCTGGTTAAATTTTAGTGAAGGTGAAGAAAAGGAACCCAAAAAAGATTCTTAGAAATAACCCATTTTTTAGCTCTCTCTCCAACCAACCGAGCAAGATGTCCTGTGGTTCCGCACTTAGTGCTCTTTTGTATGGGTGTGGCCTTGTGTGCTTTGCAATGAACTGGTCCGAAACCATAAACTGTAATCGACATTTTATGCCGTATGTGACCGCGTTGCAGGTGTCTGCAAGGTCGTGATTGTGTTTATTGTATATGTATTTCGTTTGCAATGTGGAAAAAACAAAAACCAGCTTATTTTTTTATATATATATATTAAGGTATGTTGCAGTACCCTTTTATCCTGAAACTTTTAAATACTCATCGTTTTGTATATTATGTTGTATTTTTCAATATTAAGCTTGATAAATTAATTTTATTTAAAAAAGAAAGTTCTCTATGCAAAAAACCATTGTACATTTTTGTGTGTGTAAAGATAAAACTTATTTGTTCTTTCATGTGCATACTTTCTTGGAGAACTGTGTGTAGCGAGTTATTTTTTTTCCCTCATTGAATTTTTTTTTTCTTTTTCGAGTTTTACTTCTTAGGTGAATGTGCTTCTGTTCCGACTGACAAATTAGTCTAGTGTACATTTATATTCATAGAATTAGGTATCTCATAAGTTTTGTGGACTAATATAACAGGACTGCAATTTAATATCTTGGTGCGCTTATTTTAGGAACGTATATGTGTGATCAGTTTCCTGCTTATTTAAAATTTGAAAGAATAAAATGCTTTCTATATATGGAATGTTAGGTTACAAACAAGCTCAATCCATTTTGGTTTGCTTGAAAATACTTTTTCTAGCTGTCTAAAAAGTTTATCCCTTTCAAATTTAAAATTTTAGATTATTTATCCACGAAAAATTTTTTTGTTCAGCTATTGATTTATTCGTGGGTTATGTTTAAAAAAAGGGAGGTGTTCCCTCTATTTTTTTTAGTGAACAGAGCTTTATTTCTGAAAAATATAGCGATAAAACCAATTTTATTTAATATTCCAGTTTTTTCAACCTATATTCTAAATTTTGCAGATACCATTTAGGTTTTCTATTAAAACTAATGAACAACAACCTTTTTTCTTTATATTCAAAAATGTCTGATGAGAAATTCTAATTGTTGATCATAGTTTAAAGTCAACCTCCATAAAAAATATTTTAAAAAAATTCCTCTCCTTTAAAATACCTGAAAATGAATTGAGCTGGTTTGGAAACTCAAAACCTCATAATTTTGTTCTTACATAGGATTTCATAATTCTCGGCACCAAAATTGAATTTAGATTTGAATTCTAGACATTGATTTGCATTAAAAAAAGTATCCATCTTATGCAACATTGAAAGCTGTGTTAATTGTACAATGATTATAAAGTATATGTAGATTATATCTCCCTTTTTCAAAGAACTGAATGTATAGAATAACTATTTCAGTATTAATCTATTTAATGTAACATTTTTATTCCACACTTTATTTTCACCAAGGTCAACAGCTGATGCAGGAAGGCTAATAGTTCCAATAATGTGATTTGCAATGGACTAAGTCATTAAATTGTATTAAAAAATTGAAATTTATCAGAATTTATTTCAATTATTCTCCTAATACTGTGATTGTATTATATTATCTCACATTAATGTCTATCAAATTTAATGCAGTAATTTTAAAAATTGAGAGATTTTTGATTGTATAATATGTCCGTTTCATAATTTCCAAATGTCATAACTGCATAAATAAAGCACTTTGTAAATCAATTGATGTTCATATTTTTTATTATAAAAATTTAAATATTTACAACCATAAATAATTTTGTTGTTTTAACAGTGAACAATCAATATTTTATATCTGTTTTGGCCTCTGTGGTAAACATAGATTGTAAAAAGCTGTTTGGTCCCAAAATGCAGTATTTTTCCATCCACACCAACCCTGTGAGAAAAAAGGAACTATACTTTAATCATGTAGGTATTTAAGGATACTCATTAATATTATGCTGATTAAAAAAGTGGTTAACAATTTTAAATTGGAAGTTTTTTGTATTCTTTCTTAGAAAATTATTTTGGATAAATAAGTTATGCTAATAATTCCAGTGATGTATATTGAATTCTCAAAAAGCAAAATTATAGATTTTTTTTTTTTGATAGACTTACTGCAGATATTTTCTTAATTGTAGCCACCTCTATATTGCTCATGAATCTGTTGAAAACATGGTATCCAGATTAGACTAGAACACTTCTAATTCCTTAAGTACAGTGCGCAAAATAAAAAAGACATTCCTAAATTACTTTTGATCTAATGATTAAATCTTCATGTTTTAAAAATGAATCTTAATAGTTCAAAGGGATGACTTCAATTATGCTACTTAATTAGTGTAGACAATGTTTTAAGTTACAAGAACATGGATTTTTTACCCCCTAAATAGAGAGGATAGCCACAATCTTGGAAATATGGTCCCAATAGTTTGGACCTCTTAATATTCATTTTACTTTTTGCATATCTCTAGAACCTTTTAAGAGAATTGAAAAAATTTGTTTATCCATAATAATCCCATTCAGAAAATAGCTTTTAGTAAATATTAGTTATTTTATTTAATAACAGTCTAAAAAATTTTGAATTTTAATAGTACAAGTAGTATTAGTACTTTAAGTAAAAAAAAATTTGATTATTTTAAAAAATGTAATTTCACATGACAAAATACAAAATTTGATTAAAATCAGTCGAATAGTTCCTGAGAAATTGAATTTTAAATATAATAATTTTTTTTAAAAATCAGATTTCTCAGGAACTATTCGACCAATTTTGTTCAAAATTTTTATTTTGCCATGTAAAGTAAACTTCTTCAAAATGATGCAAAAAATTTTTGACTATTATTGAATAAAATAATAAACATTTACTAAAAGCTATTTTTTGTATGGGATAAATCTGTATTTTTGGAAAAACAAATTTTGTAAATGTGTGCAAAAAATTTTCAATTCGTCTAAAAAGTTTTCAAGATATATCGAAATATGCAAAAAGCAAAATTTACAATGGGGGCTCAAACTTTTGGGACTATGTTTTCCAGATTGGGGTTAGTATTTTGGATGTCAGAAATCCAAGTCCAAAAAAAAAAAGGTATGTTTAATTAGAGGAAGTAAATTTTTGTGTCTGATTTTGTAACTTAAAATATTGTCTGCACAAAATAATTAGCATATTTGAGGTCACTACCCTTTAAACTATTAAGACGCCAAGATCTGATCATTAGATTGAAAGTTATTCAAGGTAGTCCGTTTTTTATTTTGCACACTGTACATAATAATCCTATCATAGTTGTAGGTTTCATAAGTCCTAGCACATAAGTAAGTATATAATTGGGTAACATGAGTAAATAGTTTTGCTTCGATTAGTAATTTTAAAACGTATGGCTGTTAAATGGCCTCATGTGCAAATAAATTGATGTTTTATTTTGAATTCGGTATATTTTGAACCTCACCAAGAATTGCAATTTAAATACTCTGAGTCATAACTCAACTTAAATATTCTGAGTTATTGGTTGTATTTCAAAGTTTAAACGAAAACCAGAAATAAAGACAATGTTTTTAATGTGCTAAAAGATAACATAAATGGGCAATTTCTATAATTGCTCCCAACCAACAATTAAAATGAAAAAAATAATTAACTTTTACTCTTTTTTTTTAAGCAGTCAAGATAGTAAAAAGTCAATCGACAGAAATGTCCCAATGCTCCCTCTTTTCTGGATGTGGTGTACAGAAAAGTCCCTAGTACTTTAAGATATTTTTCTTATAATTTTGAAGCAATTTCTTTATACAAATAACATTTTCAGACAAATAATTTAAATTTTAAGAAATATCTTTATTTTGCGAATCACTATCATTGAATTTTATTTAATCTATTGTTTGTGGATTAAATCAAGAATAAGTATACTTTAAAAATTGAGAGTTTAAATTAGTTTTTGCTCACTATTTCCCTAAACCTGATAAAGCTAGACATTTTCTCTCTGAAAATCTATAAAAATATGAGCTGTAGAATAATATATCACGTAATTATAAAGAACATAAGATGAGAAAACTGAAATTAAATATTTTTCCTAAATTATGGAGGCACCTAAACTTGGCTGATTTATTGCATATTTAAAAATTCCATAACTTATGAAATACCCTTCAAAAATTGCCATTTAAATATATCTAAGTGAACTACTTTTAGCAAACTGAGTGAAACAAAATTTGCTTTCTCTACCAGCATATTATTTTTGACTCTTAATTCAGAATTTCCAACATGAAATTTATCTATTCTGCACAGTTTTGACAAAATAACGGCAACACTTATATGCTAACAGATTTTTTGATCTTTCTCAAAAAAAATACTTCGATAATCATTTTACTAATTTAAAAGTGTTGTTGTTGTGAGATTTTCTCATACTTATCAATGAAGTTGAAAGCTTTAAGAGGTTTGAAGGACCGACAATAAATTCCAAATGAAAAATAAAGTTTTGGAACACCATATGTCAAAAAATGTAGCAATACATTTGTAACTTCTGCAATTATTTTGGTTATTATATGCAATAGTTGCACAAAATTTTGGGAACGTAGCTTATATATTTATGGACATTTTTATAAAAAAGTAATTTTTTTGTCAAACATTTTCATGCTATAACTTAAAAAATATTCCATAAAACTAATTACAAAATTGTTGTTTTAAAATTTGAGAAAAATTTGTTTAAAACTGCGCAAAATATGCATATTTTTTTATACTATGCATGCACAGAAAAAATTTTCTTTATTTTGTGGCAAATCGTATTTGACAACCGATGAAAAAAGTCTCATTTAAATAGTTTCATTCAATTTTCTAAGTAGTTTTTGTGATTTTTTAGACTAAACAAAGCTTAAAACTGAGGGATTTTCCGCAAATTTCATTTTGTAAAATTAAACAAGGTTTAATTAAAATGACGCTGGCATTGTTTAGGATCATCCCCCATAAAACTATCTTTTCGCATGTTTTCTTTCTTTATACAATCATATTTTGGTGTATGGACGTTTATTGTAGTTATCATTTATTATTTTTGTCTAATGATACAAAATATTTGTAGAAAACCCCTTCATCATTTTGAGTTTCTTTTAAAAACTACTTAGAAAATTGCTTGAAACTTTTTAAAGTTTTAAAATATGCACTACAAAATTATGAAGATAAAAATTTAACCTTTTTCCATGTATGTGCAGTATAAAAGAACTACTTTAATTCCTTTTTATCACGCAGTTTTCCACAATTTTTTTTTTTCAAATTTTAAAACAAAAATTTTGTAATAAATGCTTAATTTCATGAAAAAAAATTTTTTTTAAAAAAAGGCTTACGAAATTTTGCTTTTAACTAAAATAATTGTTTTAAGTTACAAATTTATTACTACTTCTTTTAGGATAGGGTGTTGAAAAACACTATTTTCTGTTTGTAATTTATTGTCGGTCCCTGAAGCCTCTAAAGGCTTAAAACTTTATTAATAAGTGTGAGAAATCGCCAGATCTAAACACATTTGAAGTTATATAATAATTCTTTAAGTATTTCTTGAGAAATAAGAAGAAATTTATTAGTATAGAAGTGTTTCCATTATTTTGTCCAACTCCTGTATTTCTTTTTGTTAACAAAATTTATCTTTAATACATAGATGATAATTAATTAGTAATCTCAAAAAAAAAAAATAATGAAAACCGTCAAAAGGAAAGAAAAAAAAATTTCCAATCAAATAATGTAATTCAGATTCGAGTAATGTATAATTTACCTTGCTCAGAATGATGTTAAGGTCTTCCTTCCCTGTATAATGTGGATCTAAAATAAGAAATTTGAGCTCGCCTGTGTCTTGATTAAAATCCACTCCAAGAATTGTATGAGCTAATACTCCACCACCTAAAATGTTGAAAATTAATTATTTTTTATGTTATATATTATAGAAGAAAGTTGGATAAAACAGGGACCCCACACTTTATAGATAAATGTTATTAATTATAGATAAATGCCACTATCTATGAGAAACCACATGAAACTAGTTACATGTCATGTTTGGAGATAAATAAAAAAAACCTCTAGGCCATTATAATTATTTGCTGTTGCTAGTGTTTTGATAGAACAATTTGTTTAGAAAGGTTTGATTTTTGCTCTTAAGTTTCTAATTGCTTGAAGATTTACTTTTCTTAATTTCAACTTTTGACAATGCTTGATTTAGTTATTAAAAAAATTATTTATATTATGTTTTATGTTATTAGAAAAAAGTTTTGCATCCAGTTTAAAATATGCAAAGCTTGCTTTTCAGTTAAATGGCATCAAATAAAACCAAGACGTTGTCAGTCGTACATGACCGAGTAGCTATGTTTCTTAATACTCCCAATCAAAGCCCTCGGAAGGTTAGATAAATCGTCTCACCTGTAAAAGATGGGCACACAAAGCCTGTAATACTACAGAACATAAATTGTATTTGTGATTTCCGATCTTAAATCTGATCAACCAACTTAGTTCACGATATGTTGCTAATTTTATTCCTTTTGTTCTTATTAAAAAGTCCTGTAATTATTTTAGTGTGAATGGGTAATAGTATTAATTTGTTGCTATAAATTAATATTACAATAGCAAAAAATAATTTATTGTCATAATTTTTAATCATACCCAGTTCTATCCAAATAAGATTAGATAAAACCAGGTATAGTATTATATTCTTATTTTGTTTTCTTATCTGGGGGGGGGGGCACAGTCAGTTTTTGGTTTAACCACTGACTACAGAAAGGCATGTTAGCATGGCAGTGTGTCCCCTGATGAAGTACTGTTTATGCTAACATGTGTATCTTTAAAAAAAATTTTTTTTTAATTTCTCACATGTTTATTTAAATTGCTTACTTAAGATAACTTTGGTTTTCGCTGGTTATAGCGCTTTTCTATTTTGACTTATTTTATTTAAATTCTGGTATTCATTTTTGTTTAGTTAAATTTTCATACTTATATTAGATAAAACCAAGTACAAGCATTCTAACAAAAAATGACTCATTTATCCTCTAAAATATAGTTTTTTTTTTATTTTATTAAATAATATTTATTTTTAAAACTGAGGTGCTAATTTATCATTCAAATAAAAGAGTTAGGCCATTTTGTATATGAAACAGCTTTTGTCTTGTTCAACTTTCCCCTTCTATGTATAAAAAATCAGATAAATTAGTATGCAAAGTTAGTAAGTTAAATGTTAGATACTTTTTTTTTAGTAACAGCAGTTTAAAAAATATTCATTACAAAAATCGAGAAAGAAATTATCACGGTAGCAGTATCTTCCTAAACTTAAAGCTGTCTGCCCTAACACAGACAAGCTTTTATTGAAAAATTAGGCTTAATATAATATGTATATATGTATTAAAATTAGCATGCATATGGTAAATAAAAATTATAAACAAAAAAAATTTTAAGAATTTGTTATTTTAATTGACATTTTTATACACGTTTAATTGAATGGAATGGAATAATTTAGATTTAAAAAATGGAAAATTCCCTGCACAGTCTACAAACAACTAGAGTTTTTAAAAATTTAAGAATTCCCAAATGTAATTAAATTTATTTTGTTATAATTAAATGTTTACAAAATTACAAATTAATAAAAATTTTCTTAAATAAGTTAAATTTTTCTTGTATTTAAAATTTTTATTTTATTAAATTCCAATGAATTAAAGAATATTATTTGGAATTTTTCAAAATAATCTCTTTTCTTCTTCACATATATCTGCGAATTGGCAAACAATTTTGTTAAGGAACCAAAACAAATAGCAATTGAGTAAATTCAGGAATTAAAATTATTTTTCTATTTCGCCTTTCAGAAATTTTGTTGGCTTTTTTTTTATTTTTAAATCTGATATATAAAAAAAATGATCTGCAGATGCTGAGATAATTTTTTTTAAATCTATAAAAGTAAAGCATTCTCAATCAAAGGGTCATAGAAGTTAAGGCTCCACAATTTCCCCGATCAACAGTATAGTGTCGGTAATGAGCAGATCACTGGCATCTTCACTTCCCAAACACTTTTTCATTCAGTGTGTTTAAAGCCTCATTGAGTGTGTTTAAAGCCACCACCAACGATCAAACCCACAGTGCTTTACAATAACAGCTCGAAGCCATATCCACTGTGCCTTTCATAAATTATAAGATTCTAGTAAAATCCTATTGAAAGCCATATTGATTGGCTAAATGAAGCAGCAAAATATAACAGTGGTGAAAGACTGTTTTAAAATATACCTTTTAGCAATAAGTCATTAATAAACTGAAAATAAGTTTCAATAATTAATTAAAATGTATATTAGTATATAAAGAAAAAATTTTTTAACATACTATTTTAATAAAGGTGTGAAAGAATATTTCGTTTAAAAAAAAGTTACTTAAATTTCATAGTCATGTTGGAATACGAACTGAAACCAAACTGGATTTGGGGTAAAGAGTTAAATGGCTAAGTTTAGCAAAATATGGTTAAAGATACTTGCCAATCATGACTGGAGTTCCTTGGTCTTGGAAATGATTGTAGAGTTCTCGGCCTTTGTTAGCCATATCTGCCCCAGAGCTAACGAACATGATTTTTGATTGAACCTGTTTGAAGAGAATAAACGTTTTCACAAATTCGCTTATATTCTTTTTATTATTTGTACGTTACAGTAAAAGCCCCCAATTTAGGATTTACTAAAGTGGCATGGTAACTCCTAGGCTTTACCTCAAAGGATTGGTAAAAAGCTGAAATGAAATCATATTGAAGCATACTTTGGACTTTTACAAAGCCGCTATGGTAAAAGATAGATTTTACCGGTAAAACCTAAAATATACCAGACTTCATGTTCCGTTATGTACAAATCAGAATTGAAATTAAATTATTCCAAGTTTAGTAGTATCTTAGCTGTGCTGCTTCAAACCAAGTAGTTAAGGAAATAGCTTAATATTTATAATTAGAAACTAACATTTAATTCAATATAAAAATATTTACTTTGAAGAAAATATTTATATTCATTATGTCTATTTTAGAAAGTTTTTTTTATAGTTTCCTTATGACCATAAATATTTCTTAAGCATTAATCAGATGCATAAATATATAGGTAATTACAGAAACTATTTCATAGTTTTGGTTAAGCAATTATGGTTATATATATATTTAGTTTAGTTTAAGAAATTTTGAAAAAAGTCATAAAAATTTGTATTTATAAATCAAAATTAATTTTAACATCCTAGACTTTGATTTCAGTTTACTCTAAGAGTAAACTGATGCAAAAATTAATCTGTTTATAAAAGAGATTATCTTATAAAATTGTAATAGTAGCAGGAAAAAACATATTTTACTACAGAAAGAAATCTGCAATTAAATTTAATTATTTTTAGCTTGTTCCTACTCTTTTACATCTTTTCTCAAAAATTTTAATTTAATTAAAAAAAAACATTAGTTTAGAATATTTTTTGTTAACACCAAATTTTAAAATGAATTTATTTTAACAATTCGTTCAAAATAGCGTTTTTATGATTCATTGTCTTTAAAATTTGTAACAGAAAAAAATAATAGTTAGAATTGTACATATGTTAGTAAAATCAAAATTTTGTGTTTCCTGGTACTTTTTATTCATTGTTATCAATTGGCCATTGTTATCAAATAACACCTGCCTCAAAGTGACACTGAATGGCATCTACTGTACTTCAAATTTTTTTTTTTTTGGGGGGGGGGAGAATATATCAGGTTTATTTAGATAAAAATTGCTATAACATTGATTGACTATTGTGAGCTGGATTTTATAACTGATTTTCGTTAAGTTTTAAGTATGCTTGAACACTATTAGTTGATTTTTATTTTTTAACTATAAAAACACTGCTAAATAAAAACAAACAGCACATAAAACCATATATGATTGCACATGAAACAGAAATACAAAGGTATAAAAGCTGAGAGATGATAATAGAAAACAATATCCATAACAAAAAGTGAAAATATTATGCATAGCTAAATATAACAGAGTAAATAAAGTACAATTTACAGTAAAAATTTACCAGAAAGTACTCACATTTATTAAATGGTCCAGACAAAAACTAACTTCTTGAGAACCGATCCATTTCTTGGATCCAATAAATGATTCTGGTTTATCACCAACCTCTACAAGAGCCTTTCAGAAAGTTTATAAAATATATTAAAAATGGAAAGATATTAGTACGTTTAATTTTTAAATGTATACTTTATGCATATAAACATTTAAAATTAATAAAACTAGACCAACTAATGAAACTTTTATTAAAAAGATAGTGGAACAAATAATAAAATTTACATAGAGCAAGAAAAAGATTTTTGCACAAGCAAAAAAAAAATTTTTTATTGTGTATAAAGTTTTTTTTTTTTTTTTTTTTTTTTTTAAGGGAGAGGAATCTTAGGTTTGAAAACTTCCTCAGCTATGCAGACATATAGTTAAGAAACAAACTGAATTATGTTAAATACATTTCCTTTTGACCAAAAATTATTATTTGTTTTTGAAAATTTTTTTATTGAATTGTTGAAACCATATTAAATAGTTATTTGAATTTTAAAAAATGCATTAAGAAATCATTATTTTCATTGTATATTTTTTCTTTCTTTTTCTCCCTAGCTTGAATGAGTTGCAACTACACAAAATTTTTATTATTAAATAATCAAATTTAAAAAAATTTTATTTAATTATTAAAATAAGCAATGTTTCTTTTTTCAGCTGTAAAATTTTTTATTATCATAACAGAATAAAAAAGTGCAGTCACAGATGGCAGCAACATGATTAATGTGAATTTCTTATGAGAAATTAGAACTATCAGTAGTCTAGGTTAACTTATTAAGGGTCACAAATAATTATTTGAGTGAAAAAGAAGATAAACATTCTTTAAATTAAAACCGATTTAAAATCAGCAATAGAAAAAAACGAATTAACATAATCTAAAACCAATTTTTTCTTTTAAAGATGAAGATTATTGACAGTTTTTAGCTGAAGGCAAATGTTTTATAATCCAATTGAGCAAGGAAAATCTTTTTTGATTTTAATCTCTCTTCTACCTATATGCTCCTCAATAATGACCTGTACAGAATTTAAAAACATTATTTATTGCTCACTTAAATGTTAAATTGGCAATCACTAATATGCATTTTTTTCACTTAATTTTTAATAAGGATTCTAAAAATAAATATTAAGGGTAGTTCTTAGGAAGAATCTGCATTTCATACCAAGTTGCTTTAAGAAATAATCTTTCTTTAAAGTACCATTATATCTTTAAAGCATTGAAAATTAATTAAATGGTAAAATTTTAAAAAAATGCATGTTTAAAAATCTCAATTGCAAATTTTTTTTAACCTTGTCTCAGATTGTCAAGATTTAAAAATCTCAAAAATCTCAATATTTGATGTATTTAATACATAAATGTATTCATTTCATTGCTATTTTAATTAATAAAATATAGTTTCTGTAAATCAGATACTGCTAAATTTTCAGTAATAACAGTTTTTTTTTTAAATATAGTCTAAATATGGAATTTTTTAAATAAAATATAATTATATAAAACATTATTAAGCTTTAAAACAAATCAACAAAACTTAATAAAACTAGCCAAGATAAACTACAAAATTTCCAATTAAAATTAAAAAAAAAAAAAAAAAATCTAATAAAGAAACAATATCCAGAAATTAAATTTTTTCTTTAAAAAAAAAGGGTTTTAACTTTTATTATCACTTGGCAATAGCAGGTTTACTGTAAGATTTTTGTATGAAACTCAATATATGATAACAGCAAAATTCAGATATTAGAGAAGAAAAAAAGGATTCCAATCTTTTCTCACACCTTAAACCAGAAAAATCTTGATATGGTGTTATCAGTTTTGATAATATTTAATGATAATGCAACTGATAATCCAAATATAAATGTAAGTTTATTTTTAGGAAGTCACTGAACTTATTCTGAAGCAATATTGAACTAAAAGTGATATCTTACATGTGCTTTGCATGCAACAACTGACTGATAATTAAATTTATAGTAACACTTTTTTTTAAAAAAAGAAAATCCATTTAAATTATAATAATATAAAAGTGATCAGAGTTGCTAAGAGTTGAATGTACAGCACTTTTTCTTTTCGTGGTTTAAAATTTATTTTATACTATGACATAAAAACTTGTAACACATTTCCTTAATGAACATCATTATAATTGCATTAGTTGGAGGTTGATTTTATTAAATGTTATCGTAAATAACTATAATAAGTTAATAACTGTCAAACATTGAATAGTATTAAATGTCAAACATTGTTATCAGTCTTTCTTTTCCTTTTTTTCAACATTTAAATAACAGGTAAAATTTTATTCTTTAAAAAATATATCAACTTGAAAAAAAACTGCATTATTATCAAATATGAAACTATTTAGAAATGTAAATATTAATAAAAGACATTACTCTTACTAATAAAACCTTAAAATTCAAAATGAATAAGTTAAAAATATTTTACAATAGAATAAAAAGTATTAGAATAATTCAAACTAATGAAGCCTATTAAACATGAAGCGATAAAAATTTGCAGATGGTAGAAATAAGAAACCTTTCATAGAATTTGTATATTAGTACATATTTAATATCAGACTTCATTTGTATGGAAAAAAATTTTTCCTTATATTAAATAATATTTTTTGTGTATAAATTACATTATCTTTAACAAATTGAGGCATTTTTATTTATTATAACAATTATTAATTATATAATTACAACAATTATTAATTACATAAACATACAAATAAAAACATAGCTCCCTAAAAAAATTTTTAAGGATTTCATAAATTTTAAAACTTACAATGCTTGATGATTTTTAAACAGTATGTAAGTTTAGAAAAAACAAATCTTATTTAAAATAAAATACATGATTTTTTTAAGCCCTCATGAGTTTTACTAAACAGTGTCAAACAATGGCTTCATATTCTATTTCTGTTTTTAATAAATTAAAATAAATTTGTACACAAAAAAATATAGTAAATACCTTTAAAATCATAGATTAAAACTAAATAAATGTAATGAACATGGATAAAGATATTATGTAGAGTAAATATTTTATAAGTAAATTTTACCTTTTGTATTTCTGTATGGGTAGGTACATTTCTGTCTGTATAACCTTGATGCCTAAACCATGATATTATAGTTTGGAGAGACCTATAGGCACATCCCCATCCATTATCATCCATGTGGTCTTGCATATAATGATGGTAACTATATGTACCTTGGACAATCGAAGATTTACCACCCGACACTAAAATAATTTTTTTTTAAAATTATAAAAGAGAACATTAATTATGATCAACTTGGAAAAATTTATATAATCGGACTTCTATTTAACGAACTTCCATTTTGTGAGTTTCTCAACTTCGCAATTTTTCTTGAGGAACCAAGAACATTTTAGAAATTTCTTCGTAAAATAACTTCCAAATAGCAAAGTGAATTTTCTATTTAACGAACTTTTCTTTGATATCCACTTACCCTGTTTCTTAAAATATTTCAGGAGATTTCAAACTTGTTAACGTGTTTAAAAGGGGAAATGACTTTGAATTGATTTTTGCAGCCACTTAACTTTTAGAATGTACCTTGAATGAAAGCAGTAAAATCCCTTTTCTTTTTTGTTTGTATTTCAAACGCAAAACTCAGACAAAACGGATTTTATCAGTAACAATTAAACTTAAGAACACATGTGGTAATGTAGGTTTAAAATTACTTTTACAATAAATGCAACTATAATTTTATACATAAATTTAACTTTTTTTCGTTGAAAATGTATGTATCATGATAGTGTAATACAGGATTATTCTTGCTATTCCATGCTTTCCATGCAGATTTCTTTTATGGCTAAGGTTTATAAAATAAATAATAGATACTAGTTTACAAGATAAAGGTGTATCAATTGCTATTTTAATTATGTCTAGTGCATATGAATTTGAAATTCGTTATGTGTTGTTTAAGAATTTCAAAAGGTGATTTTCTATGTAACGAATTTTCCATGTAACGAACTTATTATCAGGATTTAGCGACTTTGTTAAATAGAGGTCCGATTGTAATTCATAAAAATATTTATGTTAAAAAAAAGACCAACAATATGAAGAATCTACTAAAGATAAATGCAAGAAAATAAAAATATGCAGTTTGCTATGCTCTGATTAGGAAATAATTTACTTATTTTAAATAGCACTTTGATAATCTCATTATATCATACTTACATGTAATTATTTTATTTTTATCCTGCACCACTCTCGTTGTTGCATGCATAAGTGCAATTTACTCAAACAATGTCCTTTTTTACACGATTCTTTCTCTTAAAAATATTTTTCATTTATACAGCTGCATGCATTTTGATTTTGTTATTTTGGCTTTTAAATTAAAGAGTTAATAGATTTTGTCTAATTTTTAAATTTTTTTACACCTACATTTATTTATGAAACTTTTGTCCTTTTATTTTTACAATCAAAATGCTATTTAAAGAATATGAAAGGAAGAGCGTGTATATATTCCGAATAATAATTACACACTCATTGAATAACAGAAAAAGTAAAGACACCAATTTACTAAGAATGTAATACTTAGATAGAAGTTATGCCTATAAAGCAAATGAGTAAAATTATATGCATACAGTATAGCAAATGGGGTATAGCTAGGTATATTCTATAATTAGTAGCTATAAAATATTTAAATAAACTAGTGGGCTGCGCCCCCTGCTCGCCAACCTCCCAAAATTGCTACGCAATCTTATATGGTTTACTTCGCAAACCAAGCTCGTTTCGCTCACTACTAACTTAGTTGCATTGCAAATGCACAAAATTCGAAGAATTCAAAACAATCATTCAAATCCATATAACAACTTTTTTTTTAAAAAAAAATTACATCTTTTTAGAAAATACTAAGTCATTAAAATAAATTTGAATTCAAATAAATGACATGTAATTCGTTAAACCTATTAGAAATGTGCTATAGTTTAAAATCTTAAGATAAAATTTCTAAAACTGATATCTCTTTAAAAAGGTTAAAATTTTGGCTATAATTAAGTCTATTAAAAATTGAAATAAGTGAATTGCAATGGAAAAACCTGCATAAACAAATAAATTCTAGTAAAACAAATAAATTCGTGATATAAATCAAAAATCATCAAATAAATTCGTGATAAAAAGCGCTTTCGACAAAATACTAAAATAGAGATCTATCGACAAAGACTACTCACTTCTGCCTAGCTTATGCTCTCTCTGGTTATTTCAGTTTTTAAAAGCGCTATATGTTTAGCCATCTCAGCTAGATTTGGCATGTGACATTTTTAGCGGCAATCATTGTTCGATTTTCTAGCGTTGCCATTCGGGGAGTTGTAATGAGGCTTTTTTTTGTCGCCGTGTAAGAGAAATATATATATAGATAATAAAGATATTCTGCAAATGATGTTGATTACATGTCCTTTGAACATTATCAAATTTATTAAAAAAAAAACATTGAAATAGAATTGTGGGAAGATTGAGTATGCATAAGTATGGGACAAAGCAAATGTTTAATAATACCTCCAGAAGATACAATTCCTTCATGGGGATTATACAAATGTCCAGAACTACTGGCTAGAGAAAAGTCGCAAGCATTCAACTTTTTCAGAAAAGGACGGTCCATGGGAAGCAACAATTTCCTGTGAAGTTCTTTACGATATGTCTCTAGAAAGTAAAATACAATTAACACTGTTAAAAAATCAGCTAATAGAGTTAATTCTTAAGCAAACTTTAAAAAAAATACCTAGTTCCTCATCACTTTTCTTAGCAGGATAAACTATTGTAATAGGAAAATCCCACATATCTAGATAAAAGTGGTATGGTTTGGGAGCCTCAATATCACTAATCTAAAGAAAAATGAAATAAACATAACTTATTTTCAGCAGTGAAGATAAAACATTCAAAATTAATATTTCAATTAAAATATAATAAATAATTGTCATGATTGATAGCTCCTTTGGTGGGTATTCCCCTACAATCCTCAAAGTAAATGCCATCTTTTTCTTTTCTGTACAACTATGCATAGTAAGATCTTCATGGTATTCTCTGAACAACTGCATGCACATAATAATGCATTAACAAATACACAAAAAAATATCACACTCAAATTCGTTTATTTTGAGTCTTGATTTAACTAAATCCTAGATGTAATGAAGAAATAAGTAAGGTTAATAATTGTTTGGCTTAGTATTAAAAACTTATCTAAAACTCTATTGTTATTGGAGCATAACTTGGATTTAACAATGAGTTTCTCATTTACCTCGAAAATTACTTTCTGCCAGTTAAAAAACATCCTGTTACCTATAAAATAATTTACAAACAATTTTAGTTCAATTTGTTCGAAAATTCCATGTAGATAAATAATAAAGAGTAAGAATGTGAGTCTATCATCTGTTTCGCAATGAATTATTTAATAAATGAAGCCACATGGCTATAGCTAGACAATGCAATGCATCAATAATAAACTCTAGTCATTGCAATGGTCGGATAAGTTGCTATGCAAACCATTGAATAAATTCTACCTCCTATTGCTTATGAGTCAGCCAGCATGTATGTTTTCAATTGGGTAAATATGAAATACAATCTTTTCTTCCTTTTTAAATCAGTGTTATATTCTTCTTATCAACACACATCTTTATTAGTGAGAAAATTGTACCTAGGACAATTGCTGAAGAAAAGCATAAAGTTAAAAAACAAACTAAACTCAGTTTTTACTTTCTCTCTTTTTTTTATCAATTGAAGAATAAACAATTTTTTAAAGTTTTCAGACTCAGTTTCATGTATTATAGATTTCATTTTTGAAAATTATGGCCAACTAGAGTTTTATGAGTGCCCTGATTTAACAAAGGGATTGGCTCAATTCTCATGCTATTTTTATAAATGAATTTAACTGTATTTGATTCAATGTAGAGGAACGTAAAAACAACACCTTTAAATACATATTTGTTAAATATAAAAGACATTTAATAACTTATATGCATACTTCTAATACATTTCGAAATATACTTAGACAATCAGAAAATCCTGAATATTTATCTGACACTTAGAGACTAATAGATGCATATGTAGGATGAAAGATATTGTTTTAAAACAAAATTATATTCACTTTAGTATACTTGACCAAACAATTGTTCATATCAGACAGTTGATTTCCAATGGCTTCCAGAAAAAGCTTATAAGCATCTTGTGTGGAACTAGATTCTTGACATACTATAAGCACATCAATGGGAAGCTGTACAGAAGCACACTGAAATTCACCTAAAAATAACAATAAGTAAAGAATTTAGTTTGAAAAGGAGTTACAAGCATAGCTTGTCACTTAGTGTCGGAGGAAAAGCTGATGGCAATTCACAATGTTTGCAAAAATTTAAATTTTCCTTTCCTAGCAATTTTTTTCTTTTATTTAGAGTCTCTAACTTTTTCTTTTGAAATTTAGGAGGGTTTTTTTTTCTCTTTTCATTTTTTTATTCTTTACAATTGGGCAAAAGACACTATTTTCCATTTTAAAACACCAAAAAAGAATTTTTTATCAGTTTCCTGGTAATTTTTCAAAATTGAAATTTTGAAATACATTAAAATTAACATACATTTTCCCTCTCTTCTTTAGTTTTTATTATTTTGACATTCATCATTTATTTCAATCTTTAATGAAAATAGACTCTTAATTTTTATTAATCGGAAACATATTTTAATACATGCATATTTTAATAGTACATACATATTTTAATGCAATCATATGTGATACATGGATTTAGGAAAGATATAATTTGTATAATTGAATTTTTTGTTCAATCATAGGAGAACTTTTACAGATTTTTTCAAACCTTCACTCCTATAATAACAATCAGAGAATGTGTGTAACTATTCAAACCCTAGTCTATAATGTGATTAAGTCTGAGACAAAAATAAAAATATTAACTGACTTGAGAAATTAAATATTTTGATCAACAACAGTCAAAATTTGCACTAAAGCAAAACTACAGGGACTGAACATGCACAAGAAATCTGTTGTGAAAATCAGACACTTTTATTATTTTTCAAAAGCTGATGTCATAATTTTTTTCAACAAGTAAAAATATATTTCTTGCACTTAGTCTATTAACTGCTTAAATAAATGATTCTTTGCAGAAATCAACAATATATTTCTTTAATTTATTTTCAATTTTCTTATTTCCAAACAAATTAATTTAAATATAAATATCTATAACATTAAAAAAGGTAATAAGTCATGATCTGTGCAGTATCAAACTTTCAGACAATTCAATTTCAAGCAATATTCAGACAGACCAGTGTTACTTTAAAAACAATTGCAGAACATTTTGGATCCATAGTTGTTTCTAATATTGTATTACAAATTTTATCTCATATAGAGAAATATAGCTTAAAATATCTCTAAACTTTACTAAATACTGGAAAAGGAAAATAATTACACATTTCACTTTCACTGTAAAATAAAAAAAATTTAAAAAAAAGCACTAAAAAGTTTTAATAATGCTTACTATTTATTTAAAGTAACCTTTGATACTAAGTGATTCAAAACTTACAAATTACTCATTTCGAAGAATTCAAGGTGCAATATTAATTAATTATTCTGTTCATTACATATTTCATGACATTTTTCAATTTTTAAATCAAAACAATAATATTAAGATAAATAATTGTATATAATGAAGTCAATTTCCCTTTTTTTTGGATGTAGATATAATACTTTTATTAAATTTACCATTTGATAAATAATTAATTAAATATAAACACTGCTAAATGACTTTAAAATTACTATGTAGATACAAAATAATAAAACTTTTCAACTTACGCTGTTGACAATGAATGACAACAGAGTGATTAAAAGTATTCGCTATACCATCTCCACCAGCTTGAATTAAGATATTAAACTCAGTTGGAAGCTAAAGAAAAAATCATCAACAAATTTATTAAAAAAAATAATAAAAGCAAATATAATCATATTTTTAGTAAAAAATACAAAATTTACTTCATTCACAATACTAAATGCAAGTTCCACATCCAACTTTAGAGAAATTTAGACTCGTTTCTTATTTTTTTGTGTGATACATAATTTTAATGAAGAATCAATTAAATCCATTTTTTATTACTTATATTTTATTAAAAAATTTTTTTATAAATACTGAAAAACCGTTTTAATAAGTTACTATTTTCTGAACAAAAGTAATGTTTTTTAATTTTTCTCAATTAAAACAAGTTTAAAATTTACTTTTTGTACAACTTACATATGAATACAAATAACTACAACTGTTTAAAGTGATACAGTCAGCTTCTTTTTAAAATTCTAAGTCAAAATGGGATGTAAAAATAAATAAAAAATTTCTTGAGTAACTCAAAATGGATGGATATAAGTTTTTTCTTTGTTTTTTTTTTTTTTTTTTTCAATACAACAACTACTGTAAATATTTGAAAGCATTTAATTAAATTGTTTAACAAAAAATAATAAATGTGTTTTGTCTACATTTTATTGACATATTTTTCTTAGAACAAATTACTATATTCTAGCAGGTCTACCTTTCTAGTTTTAACTTTTCTTTTTTAAGCCATAGCATTTATCTTTTGCATTTTTGTATGTTCCACATTTTAATATTGTTAATTATATATATCAAGTAAAAAAATTTATCTTTATAACCAAGGCATGAAAGGATTCATTAATTATATTGACCGACAAGGCTTTTATATATTTTGCGACACGCCATGTGGATATTCTGATTTAGCAGTATATTATAGAAATTGCAAGTATTGACTTAATGTTGCATTGACTGATGCAAGCATTGACTTAAACAGTATTTTCTTAGATATTATTTTAAAAATTTTTTTTATGAAGAATTAAAAAAACCTGAGTCGCGTAGGAAAGATATTCAATACAATAAAGATCAAAAAATGCAAACTTTTAAAAAATTTGAGTAAATTTCATTTTTAGAAATTTCTTTGCTTACTGAAGTGGAAATAAATAATAAAAAAAATAAGTCAGTCATATATATTCATATATATTTTAAAAAATATAGAAATTTTACACAATAAAACTCAACTTTTCTTTTTCGCAGCTATCTAAATTTGTGATTTTCTAAAAGTATCATCCACCTGAACTGATTTCAATATTCTTTTTTACGGTTAGACCATTATCTGAAGTTCGATTTTCATTTCTAATACAAATTAGTCATATAAAAAAAAATAACAGAAATTTCACAAAACAAAACTCAACCTTTTTTTTCGAGGCTTTCTTGATTTTTGATTTTCCGGAAGTATCATCCTCCTGAACTGATTTCAATAGTTTTTTTATGGTTAGGCCATCATCTGAAGTTTGATCTGTTGAACTAGATCGAATAATTTCTCCATTCTGTAAGAAAAAAGCTGCAACCTCCTTTTGGAAAACTGATTTCACTCTTTCTAGGGCTTGATCAATACTCTCTCTCAGCAGATCTAGAATAGTGAAGTTGATTAAGTCTAGAACAATTAACTCAGTTTGACGTAGAATATTTAATTTAATACAGTTATTGAAATGTTTTGATGCCAAAATTACATTTAGTGTACACACAAAAAATTACACAAAATTTCTAATACAACAAATTTCCTAAATTGCAGAATCAAATCTTAAAAGCATATGGTCAGGTGGGATAAGTGGGTATAAAATCAAGTTTTTTTAAAAGAAGGCTCTAAAATCAAACCATTAAATTTATTTTCCTGGAAATTTTTATGCATTGGACTCATATAGATTAAATACAAAGCATATCATTCTTTTCTTTAAAAAATAAAATTTAAAAGAAATTTTGTTTTCAGAGTTGAAATTACTATGTTATGCTGTAATCAAACAAATAAATTATTCTTTAGCCATTTCATTTTAAAATATAACAGCATTAGATACTTACTATTAACAAAAAAATAAATTAAAAAAAAATATCCCTAAAATCAAACCATTAAATTTATTTTACGGAAAATTTTGATTCATTTTATATATATTGGGTCCTATAGATTAAATATAAAGCATATCATTATTTTCTTTAAAAATTAAAATTAATTTTGTTTTCAGAGTTAAAATTACTATGTTAGGCTGTAATCAAACAAATAAATTATTTTTTATCCATTTCATTATAAAATATAGAGCATTAGATACTTACTAAAACTAACACAGAAATAAATTTTAAAAAAAATATCCCTATCATACAACACTTAGTTAAGCCTAACCATATACCCACTTTCCCCACCTCAGAAAACTATTCATAATAAATAGAATAATGAAATTTATTCTTCAATTTTTATGCAGATCAGTTCTCCAGATGTCCCTCTACCAGTTTGAATTAAAATTAATAGTTTTTGTCAGTTTTTAATGATGTTAGAATAAAATTGATCAAGAGCTTAAATTAACTTGTTCATAACGTTGTTTGAAACAAAATGAATTTTTTACCAGTTTCAAAAACAGAAACAAAAATGCTTGCTGCAAACCAAATAAATGTCTGTAAAAATATGAAATTTTTTTAATCACAATGAAAAAGGAGAAAAGTGATGGTTTTTGAACATATACCCAGTTTACACCACCAAGTTGAGCGGTCAAGGAATTGGAACAGGAATTTTTGCTTAGACTAGAATAGTTTAAATAATAAATTCGGACGTATCAATATTGACATATTTTATTGAGAACAATAATTTCATTTTAGCAGAATTGAAATTCAAATGGGAAAAAAATTGCTGCAATAACATAGATACTGACAACTTTTAAAAAGAAATTAATTCATTCAAATTGGTAGTAGCAGCAATTTGTTGCAGAGCAGATTCAGAAATTAAACGAAGAGAAATAACAAAAAAAAGAACATAGTTTCACTGAAATTTTTGAAAATTATCTGCTCTTGAGCAACATCAAAGGCAAAAAGAATTAATTTTTTTCTTCTTTTTTTACATTCAATTATTACCATTTTTTTAAATTCAAAACTCTTTGTAATCACTCAAGAAATAACTGAAATCAGGCATAAATTCCAACAAAAGTTATTCCCAAAAATAATAAGACACATAAATTGTCATGCTGAAATATGCATCACATATTTCCAAATGTTTAAATTCAAAATCATTATCTTATTTAATCCTATTCTCAAAATAATAAAAATCATTAATATAATTGGTAATCTTTCAATATCACACCTTGAATTGAGTGCAAGCTAAAATTTATTTTTAGAGATTCCCTCTACACCTGCCTAATACAGTAGCATAAAATTCAAAAACCGTTATATGGTTGGTAATGTTTTAAATTCATTAAAACTTGTGATTATTACTTACACTTTCTTTTCTGCCAACACATTTGAATATGTGAGGCTAATAAAAGGAGCCTTGGCAATAAAATAAATCAATTAAGAGCCAATACACGAAATCCTTAACTTTCCAAGGCAAAAACTATTCTAATGCAAACATGACACTCGCATTCTTGATTTCTGCATGAACAGAGATACCACGTGGAGTTTGCCACTGCAGCCACAACCTCTGGGCCATTTTCAAAATTTACTATGTACAAAAAAAAAATAATAATAAATGTTGATTCCCCTTTACTTCTGAACTCCATATTTCCAAAAATAAAACTTTTTTAGTATTTATCAAACTCGATGCTTGTCTATATTAGTAAACTCCATCACTGTGGGCAATAAAATAATTGGACAATTGAATGATATTTATTTTCTTCAACGATTGCTAAACTTTATTAAAAAATTTCCTCAAGCACTATTTCCCTAGAACAACCAATTTTTCTTCAACAAATAATCATCATCTTTATGATAAATATTGTATTAATACTACCTACATTAAACTACTTCAATCACCAAAATTTCCTCATAAATACTTAATATCTGCAAAAATTATTACATCAATTAAATGTTAGGAAAAAATATAACAGGATATAAAAATGTTATGAAATATTTTCACGTGTAAATAAATTAAATAATAACATTTATAAAAAAAACATGACTTTAAATTGATTTAAAAATTTAAACATTACTCCATGAATCAAGACACTTGATAATTTTGTTGAATTATAGCTTCATTAAATTAAACTTTAAAATAAAATAGAATTCCATAGAATAATTAGATATGAAAATGCCATTTAAATGATATAAAATTTTCTTAATAACAACCAAACTTATTTTGCTGAAATTACCTGCATCAGATGAAACTTCAAAGCAACAAGGAATAATTCCACGAGCTCTTAATAACAAAGCACTAGTAGGATCACAGCTTTCGACATCTATATCCTTTAAAGTACTACAGTAAGTAGAATAATATTTCACAGTAATTTCTAATTCTTTCTGTTCATCTTTGACACCAAAAATAACTATAAGATTTTCTATTCCAATCTAAAAAAATAAATAAAAATTAGCTGCTTAAAAAATTATTTAAATAAAAATAAACTTGATCGCTCATAAAATAAAAATTTCGTGAATGTATATTAAATTGAAAATAACATGTCTTTCTCAACATCTATCAATAATACTAAAATTATATTAATAAAAATATTATTCAAGATGTAGAGTTAAAATTTTTTTTATTGAAACAGAAACTTAATAGCTTTAAATGATAGCATGACTCAACTAATACTGCAGCAACTTGTATATTTAGAATTATCTGTTATGGGTTTTACACTCCCCTGAGCATTTCGTATGAATGACTTTTCTCAATTTAAACAAAGTGATTTCTTAGCATAATAAATTAGTTTCCCTCTATATTAATTTCCAAAAAATAATAAAACTACATAAAAATATGCAAAAAATCCATAAATTTTTAATTAGATAATATCCTAACTGCATGTATTTTTTTCATTCAGTATATTTTCTTCTAAAACATAATTTCCCTAAACTATCAAAAATTCTTTTCAAACTTATTATAATTTAAACAGAACTCATTGTTTGTTTAATGAACATTATAAGTTACTAAATATTACAGTAATTTATAAATTTATTACAATATGATAAATTTAAAAAATATTCAATACTGGAATATTTGGAAAAGTCCAATATCACGAAATTTCCAAATTTATGTATAGTATTGCTGTCTACTTAAATATTTATTATCAATATTCTCAGAACATTTTGTAAATTTTGTTCTGCACATCACTTTACACGCATCCTCTACATTCATGCAATTACTGTCGCAAGTACAAAAAGTCACAATAAAGCACTAGAGATGACTCCAGTTGAATAAAATAGAACTTCCAGATTACAATGAACACTCTTCACTACAGACACAGAGCAGTAAAGTTTAATTGCAGCACCTTTTCTTTTTGGGTCAATAAGCTTAATAAATCCTTGGGTGACTTTATTGATTGTAATCACTATCCCCTTAATTTTCATCTAAGAAATTGCAAACAAGCAAAACATTTTTGATTTGTATAAAATCTAATAACTTACTTTTGTAAAATATAGATAGTTAATTAAAGAAATGAAATAGTAGTTTTAAATCTATTTGGACAAAGCTATTATTTTGTATAATTACCTATCCAAAATGTAATTAAAGGGGACAGTTATTGCCAAAGGGCCTACAAATTTTTTATGTTTTGAAAAACTTATTTGATTCACTTAACTATGTTATTATGCAGTTGGTTTCTTTTTTTTGTTGTCAGAATTTACAAGAAATTAATTACATGACAGTAAAAATATTATTTGTAAACATAAGAATATTAAATTTCAAAACTTAAGAACAAATTTATAACTATTATTAATATTGCTGAAAAAAAAGTTAAAATAATCTAGTGACAAATGTTCAGATAGTTATAAATATATTTATGTTCCAACTATAGTTTTTATTTACAACTCAAAATGTTAACTTTGTAAAGTATTATAAAACTGAATTGCTGGAGGAAAAAAAATCACATTTTAACTGTATTTTTATTTAATTTATTTTTCAAAACTTTAATGGCTTTTTGTGTTTCTTTTTTTTTTTTTTTTTTTACTCTTATCAAGAATAGAATAATTTAGAATGTTGGCACATTTGTGTCAAGTTATAATTTTAACATTATAAGTATTTGAATTTTGTAATTTTGAATTTTTTTGTAAGTTTTTATTTAAAAAAACTTTGAGTATTTTAAAAAAATTAATTAAATTTTCAACTAAATAGTATTTTAATTACTTTCCTATATTTACTGAATAAATATTGATTAATAGAAAAAAAAATTTGTGTTATTTTAAACTGTCTAGTGACGGCCAATAATTAAATTTTTCCATGATATAACACTGACACTAAATTTTTAGTTTTAATTTTTTCATTGCTAATCATTGATTTGTATACTTAAGTCTTAAAGTAAAAATTATAAACATTCAGTTAAAAAAGAGATGAATTTTTCCAAATTGCTTAAGCAAAAGCAAATATTTTGGGAAAATCACCAAAATGCATTTCAATATAAATTTATAAATGCACCATAAAAATGTACATAAATAAAGGACCTGAAATACGCAAAACAATAAAATTTACAAAGCCACTAATTCCAAATTATGGATATTGCAGACATACTAAATTTAAGTATGTCTCATTGTCTGTTCATTTAGAATTTATAATCATTATTCATAATTGCTGTTCATAATTTAAATATTAAACAGTATGAAGATACGAATGAAAACATTTATGAATGAAAACAAAATTAAACAGTATAAAAGTATAAACATTAATAAAAATAATGTGAGATAAATTTTTTAATATTTCAATGATAGTAGTAAATTACTTCAAGTTTTTCACACTGCTTCTCACATATATCAATTAATTCATTTTCTGATGGCAGGATACTATGCAGGATGCAAAAAATGCCATTTACTTCCAGACCTGTTAAAAAATACTCTCTACACCCAGCTACAGCAGCACAAATCTTTGCCGAGTCCAAACTCCAACCAGCTACATAACCAGCTTTTTCTTCAGTTTTGGATAAAACCTATAAATTCAACAATTATAACTTACAGTTATTTCTTAAAATTAAGATTTGATACAATAGACAAAGTATAAAATTTTATGAATTATATTATGAAAACATTTAAATGCAGTAAATATCCATATTAAATACAATTTTCAATGGAAGATGGGATAAAAATAATGGCACAATTTTTTGAAGAAGGATTTTTAAAAACAGTGAAAGATTTTTCCTTTTGTACGGAGAAAGGTATGTTGGCCAGTGGTCACCCCCACATATTTGCTTTATAAATATAAAAACTTAAGAATGTAAGAGGAAAATAATATTAATTTTACAGTATTGATAACTAGTAAAAATTATAATGTTTTCCATTTCACTTTTTTTTAAGTATAATCTTTCTGATTTTAACAACAGAAAAATGCTTTTCCTACCAAATAATTGGCAACAATGAAAGGAATTTTTAATTTATTATTAGGTTACAATTTTTGTATCTTTTACCTTAAAATATTAATGGTGACTTGAAAATTTGTCATAAACACTAAATTCTTATAACATGTTGTACCTACCTGTTACATTGAGTTTTTAGCATATTATAACATCTACCTGTTTTTGCTAACTATATGACTCTCACATGAGCAATAACATATGGAGAAAGAACTTTAAAAATATGTAAATAGCATTAAAAATACTAGGCTTATGGTACACAAACATTAGAATAAGTCTACCAAAAGTAACATGTTTCTATAAAAGCCTTTTTCATCAATAAATCTTTTTAAAACTAAATTTAGCTCATAAACCTAATGAACTTTTTTAAGTAAAGTCAAGTAAAAAATGAACTGCAAAACTACTATAGATGAATAATAGAAAGAAAAAAAATAAACATCTATTATCTATGATAAATAAATTATGATAGTAAAAAAACATGTTATACTAATATTTCCATTGAATATTTAATTGTGAACATATTTTTACAGTAAAATGCTTAACTGCTAACAGATTACTAAATAAAAATGAAATAATTTAGTTAAAGATTACATTTTCGGTTGTTTATAAGGATTAATATCTAGTCTTTTATTATTATTTTTTTAGTGTATTTGCTTTAAATTGTGGTTCCAGCCACCTTCATCTTACAAAAGAAAGTAATTTAACAAGAAATTATTTACATGAATTTTTGATGTATATATATGATTTTCAAATAGGTTTCTATCAGTTTACATGGCATTTTAAACTGCAATCAATTAAAGTGTAGCACCTTGGATTGTTAACATATTTCTTTAAACTATCCTAAAATCGTACTGTGTTTATGAAATTTGAAAGCAAAATTACAATTTAGTTTGATAAATTAACATCAATGTTAAATGTTTTAATGTGTTTTAGTTCGTTTGAAAAGATATAAAAAAAACTATAACTAAAAATATTACTTTTTTGGAGCCAATTTAAGAGTATAAAAAAAATCACTAAAAAGTAGAGAGGCACCCAATTGGAAAGTAAGTTACTGCTGAGGGATTATTATAATTAAATGTACCTAGTTTTTGCCCAAGCGATAACAAAAATTTGACATCAATAGTATTTCAATGGCAATATTCCAATTTTTAAAATTTATTTTAGGAGTAAGACAAAGTTAGTATGTAAGTAAACAATAACGAGAATGAAAATTAATTATTCTTTAAACGTAATCTTGTAATTCACTACATGAATAACCAAAATTAATTTTAAAACGAATATATTTTATTAATTACAAGGAAGTAAAAATGACAGTGAATATATCATTATAAAATATTGTAAGAAATAAACGTAATCAAATGTTTGTCAATATATAGCAAAATAATTAATAAAATGTAATAAAATAATTAATAAAATAATAAATATGTATGTATTTAACGATTTAGCTTTGTTTTTCTTATATCCGATTACAATACAGCAAACTAGTTTCTATTAAACCAATAATTGGTCTTGTAGAAAAGGAGAAATATTAAGCTTTCATTTACACAATGATGGCTCTGTTACCTTTTTGATATTTTGTGACAGATATACTTTGTTTACATCCATCTTTCAGAAACTCGGAGCAGACCGCTAAAGAACGAAAACCACATCACAGCAACGTGCATTGCCACATGTTTGTTTCCATTTTGATTATTTTTTATTTTAGAAAAAAAAAGTTTGTTTTCAATTTTTAGATTCTCACCTTATTATAATTCAAAAATAATCATTCATAAGATCAAACTAATTTACATGAAAGAGAAATTTTAATTCTCACCAGTAGATATAATTTCAATTATATAGTTTATTGCATTTTATCAGTTTAATGAGTTTCAGTACGTGTAAAGGTCTTTGAATACGCCTCAGTTCCAACAGTTGAAATTTTTTATATAGAATAAATGAATAAACTGAAAACTATCCTGTGAGCGTATCATATGGGAAATAAGCCGGTTTCTTCAATTAAAGCAGAAGAATCCGCGGTGAAGATTCGCACTGTTTTTGCTCGCTCGAAAACATGGATGAGCACATAGAAAAAAGTCTTCGTCGGCTAAATAAAGTAAAAATTCTAATATATAGTTATGAAATGTCAATTATAACTTATTAAGTCTATTTAAAATATCATAACGTGAATGTTTGGTGCATAATTTCTCCCAATTTAAAATACATACAGAACTTAATCTAAGCTTCCTTGGTTTCTCTTTCATCTGATGTTATCTCTGATTTCCCGAATTAAAAACACTTTTTACCTGCTTCTAACTATCCTTATTTATGCATGATTACTATGATGAAATGTATAATAATGTGAATTATGGCGGAAAAGTTGAGAAAGTCCCAACAATTGCACTAACTTTCCTTAGATTGTATAATTTGATTTTAGTTTGTAAAATAGATTTTTTTTATTTATTTTTTTTATCTCGCATTTTGTTACTCGGTTTGTGAAAAATTTTATTTAATGACAAAAAATGGTGAACTTAATGAAATTTCTGATGGTTTCAAAATTTTTAGTTCCTTCTCGTTTAAGAGTGAATATTTAAAATATAGGTGGAGTATGTTTGTAAAACTGATCCATTTTGGAAAAAAAATGTTCAAATTATTCTTTTACAAGGATAATTATTTTAAAATTTTAGGTTATCAGATAAACTTTGAAAAAAAAATACCAATTTTCATTTAGTAAATTTTTATCTAATTTTACATAATAGTTGTTACCAATATTGAATTAAATAGTTATGGCCACACATATTTAATTAACTATTTATTGTCACCAATATTTAATTAACTGCTTTTTGCCTATGATATTAATTTGTTTTAATTTTATTAGTAAATATCCTCTATCTTTTTTTTTTTTTTTTTTTTTTTTGCAAGTAAAATGAATTTTATCTTCATTCTCATTTCACAAGTGTATCTATGAAAATGATCCACCTTTAATTAAATACTTTGAAACATTTCATTTATGGGCATAATTGTTTTCAATAAGTTCTTTGATTCTGATACCTGAACTTTTTAAATGTTTTTACACTGTGCAAAAAAAAATTTTTGAAATTAAATTTTAATGTTGTTAAAATAATATCATTAGAAAAATAATTAAACTAATAATTCATAGGTTTGCTGTCTTTTTTTTTTTTTTTTTTTTTTTTTTTTGTAATTAGAAAAGGGATATTTTCAATGCTTTTAACTGAGTAATTTTTAAGCAAAACAGACTGAAGTATATAACATTTAAAACAGTGTTGCCCCAAAATTATTTTTTTTTAGAGTGTAATTTCACTCAATAAATTTTTGAGAGGTCAAACTTAAAGTGAAGTTGTGATTATGTTATAACACACATATTTACGGTGTAAAGTAAACATTATAGAGTTCTTGATTGAATATGTAGGCCAAAGGACAGTAACTAAATTTTCTTAATTATTAATTGTGTAGGGCACTGACTGCGAGAACCAGATTTAATACTAATTTTGGTTAAAGATTTGTCTACACTTCTTTACTAATTAAATAAAAATCAGCTGTGATTAAAAATACAACCTTTTCTAACTTACTGTGTCTGAAAGGCTTGGATTTCATATTTTGTTAATTTTATTTATTGTCTTTGTTTAACAATTTTAAATTTCTATTCATTGATTGTTAGCTTCTAATCTTATTCTTCATTTAAAATAATAATTTTCAAAAACAGTTTTTGTATATTAGATAATAATAAAATTTCTTTTTTAGACTGTTGACCTCAGCAGTATGACCTCAGAAGAAAAAACAAGGTAATAATATATTGAACTTTAAAATGTTAATTTGATCTTAAATTTTGATAATATTGTTTTCAAGCTATTTATTACATTGGTTTCTAGAGCTCTATTGTAAGTTATTTCTGAGTATTTATTGATTAATTTAAATCATATAATGAAAGTAAAGGTTTATTTATTGATTGCAAGGGTTCTTAATTTTTTTCCAAATGTCAGAAAATTTTATAATTTCCTTAAAAATTTCTGAAATGCAGTGTTAAACTAAAACGTTTATCACTGATGCCAATTTTTCCTTTTGTTTTTTTATATGTATTTTCATAAAAATGTACCTTGTGCATGTCTCTATCTTTACCAAAAATTTCAACAAAAAAAAAAAAAAAAATTATTTGTATATATATATGTGTGTGTGTGATAAAAGTTTCTCCTTTATAAAAATAATAGTTAACAAAATATGTTTTAATGATAGCTCATAAATTGTTTATAATTGTGCATAATGTGTGATTTTACTTTATCTCAATGTTTCTGATTCTTCATTAGTTTTAAAAATAAAATGTTTATCTAAAAATCAGTACATAAAATAGGCATGTCAATTTTACTAGGTATTCAAAGAATTTTTTATGTTTAAATCTTTATGCAGAGGTTTTTTTTTATATAAGTATAAATAGCTTCTGAAGTTGTTTAAATCCTTTGTCTTAATGATACTTAAGTTTAATATTAAATATTGTTATAAAAAATAAAATTTAAAAAAAACCTATTTCATATGATCCTTCTTTTTAACTATGTCTGCAGTTATGATAGTTTTTTTGTACCACTTTACATAAACTCACAAAATATATCTATATATTTTTCGAGAAATCGCATAAATTTCCTCACTACATTATTGTTAAACATGTATATATATCTACTTGATGCTTATGTTAATATAACTTTTGTTTTGCATCTCTTTCAGAGAGTGGGAATGGTACTATAATGACTCATTTCTATTTTATAATTAACATATAAATAAATTTTATTTAGTTGAATTATACTTTTAATTTGTAACTAAATCATTTTCAGGACTATTGATCTTTAATATTTTCCTTATTTGTGATTGAATTATTTGTTTTAACTAACCTTTTATTTTCTTCATCTGTAGCTGAATTATTGTCTAATGATCACTTAATAATACTTTTTATTTATAAACTGATTTGTGAAAAGGATGTTAAGTTGAAATGTATTTTAAGGTATTTGCACGAGCAGCTGCATTTAAAACACAGAGGCCATGAATCTATGCATGCCTGGATGGTTCTCATCTTACTTCTTGCCATGATTTTATCACAGATACTGCTGGTGGAATGGCGAAAGAGATTTCCTCGATCATATAATGTGAGCATTGAATATTTTCAATAAATATGCGCAAACAACTATTTTATGTATTTTTCTTCTATAATATTTTATAAGGCTATAATTTATCTATGGATGGCTAACCTTCTTAAATTTCAGAGGACTTTTTATGGAAGTATAAGAGATATTTTTTGAGAAAGGGTTTTGTTTTGTTATTATAAATAATATATAAAATCTAACCTACTCTCCTCTGCAGGCTTCCTTTTCCACTGCCCTCCAATCCAGAAGACAAAGGAACTTGTGGATCAAGCATTGAGACAAACTTTAAACGTTGTGGTGGACTTCTTGATGGAATAATCTTGCATTTACATTGCATGGAGAGGAAAGCCAACTAAACCTCTCACGATTAGCATGATGGCAAGGGGACTGTAACCCATAATCCGTCTATTACTGAGGATATTTTGCATCAGCACTGTGGTCGGTGTAAGCCGGATGCGGAATTTGTATCGACCAGCAATTGCTGGGATTCGAGCCCGGTTTGCCTCATTGGGGGCGAGCGCTCTATCCCATGAGCCATCACGGCTCCCCTCCCCCTTTTTTTAATAGAAAATTAGGATCATTTGAGAAGGTGAATTGAATTTTTTCTAGACAGTCTAGTAGGGCATATTTTCCATTGTATTTTTTCACACAGAATTGAGTGAGACCTATCTCGAGACAATCAAGCTAATACCTCGGAAGTTATGAATGTTTTGTATACAAAAGTACAGTTTTGTACTTGCACTTATTTGTGCATCTTACATTGTTATATAGACAATTGAGGTATTGTTTCCTGTTTAATTTGTTCATTTAATCGAATAAAACAAAATGTGAAAAATAACTAATATTGTAATAAAAAGTGTTTTTTTTTTTAATTGCACTTTTATGAACAAAACCCTGTTTAACTTCTAAATTATTAGTACGATTGCCCCAAGTTTGGTCTCATCCAATTCAACTTGAAAAATTCCATTAATAGCGAGAAGTAATTATCCCATTCATCGTAAAAATTACCTTATGTTTTCAGATTGTTCTTGAATAGAAATGTAAAGCCTATGCATGAAAATGTGTCAAAAGTAATACTTTTTATAATAACTCTTGCAACTTATGGACTATTTGTTCTATTTAGTTAACAGGTGGGCTGAAAAGATTGTAGATGGCGCTACTATTTTTAAATCCATAGATTTTTTAGTTAGTTTTAACTTTCGAAAGACACGTGTATAAATTTGACAGCTGTCGGACTATTAGTTTGTGAGATATAGTATGTGAAGCAACTTCTGTTAGTTTAAAAACAATGGATAAAAAGGAATTTCGTGTGTTAATAAAGCATTGCTTTTTTAGCAACAAAAAAATATTGCTGAAGACAAGACTTGGCTTGATAAACATTATTTGGACTCTGCCCCAGGAAAATCAACAGTTGAGAAGTGGTTTGCTAAGTTTAAACGAGGCGAAATGAGCACCGACAACGATGCACGCTCTGTACGCCCCAAAGAGGCTGTTACCGTTGAAAACATAAAAAAAGTACACAAAATAATTTTAGATAACCGTAAAGTGATGTTGATAGGGATATCTGAAACTCTAAAGTTATCAAAGGAACGTGTTGGACATATTGTGAATGAATATTTGGGTATGCGAAAGCTCCATGCAAAGTGGGTGCCACGCAAGCTCACAATCGACCAAAAAAAAAGCAACGAATTGATGATTCTGAGCTGTGTTTGAAACTGTTTAATCGTAATAAACCCAAATTTATGTATCGATATGTGACAATGGATGAAACATGGCTCCATCATTTCACAACAGAGTCCAATCGACAGTCAGCCAAGTGGACTGCACAAGATGAACCAACTCCAAAGCGTGGAAAGACGCAGCAGTCAGCTGGCAAAGTTATGGCATCAGTATTTTGGGATGCGCGTGGTATAATATTCATCGACTATCTTGAAAAGGGAAAAACCATCAACAGCGACTATTACATAGCGTTATTGGAGCAATGAAGAAGTAATTGCCGAAACTAAGGCCTATTTTGAGGCGAAAGACAAATCATACTATAAAAATGGTATCGAAAAATTATATGACTGCTAAAACTGCCCTTGAAGGCAACTATATTGATTAATAAAATAAAATCTTATAAAAAAAAAATTTATTCAATGTTTGCCTACGAACTTTTCAGCCCAACTGTTATGTATAGTCTCAATCGATTCAACATTAAAAAAATTTATAGAAGCAATGTCTTACTTGTTTAGGTAGCAATACCTGATGAGTAAGTAGGTACAAGTACAAATTTCTACTTTTTGTACATGTAACACTTATAACTTTTAAAGTATAAATATGATCATCTTGAGATTGATCTCATTCAATTCAGCGTAAAAAAAATTAATATGAATGTATGTTTCGCTTGCTTGTCTAGAAGAAATTTATTTTATTCCCTCAAATCACTCCCATGTATCTCTAACGAGGGACAAGTGTGTAAAGGAGAGAAGCACCGTTTTTATGCATCATTTACAATAACACAACAAAGTTTTTTTTTTTTGCCAAAAATCTCTTGGGTATTAATTATTCCCAAGAAATTAGTCTAATTTTACTGGTCCTAGAATTTACACTGTTGTTAAAATATATGGAGTTATTCTTAGACTGTTGTTTTTCTGACTTTTTTAATTGTTCTTTCAGAGAATATCTTTGGTAGCCATGTGGATTATTCCCTTTGCAATATCTGTGAATCATGCCTGGATGCGCTTTATCTATATATGGGTTATTTTTACTATTCTAACTTGTTTTATTATCAGTAGAGGACTTAGAAAACCCATTAATAATATGACACCTAGGTAAAATCTGGCATTATTTTATTTGAATATTTTTTATTCCATATCATGTGTTTTGTGTTCATTGTGCCTAATTTTAGTAAAATCTTTTTTCTACATTTTGATAGTCAAATTTATTATTATTTTAAATGATATTGGATGTATAATTTAAAATAATAATATATTTTGTTTTAGGATTTTGCAATTGCTGATTTTTTATGACATTTTTTCTTTCAATTTATCGATTTTTCTTTCACCATCCTATTGTAGTTAAAATCTTTCTATATTCTGATTTGTCATTTTATAAAACTCTTTTTACTGTGTATATACTTTTTCATTTCAAATCAAGTTGAACCTTTTATATTTGCAGATTTAATTATAAAACGTTAAACTCGATTTGCAAAGGATTTTAATTTAATTTATTAAAAGCTTAGTTGATTTACAATTGAGTTAATTTCAATAGCAAAACCTGTTTCAATTGTTTGCTAACTCCTTTTTTAGCATGGGAATTGATGATATTAATAGACATAGAGGATTGACTTTTAAATGGATATCAGTTTATGTCTCTCATATGTTTTAAGACATAAGTTAAGTCTTATTATCAGCCTCTCTAACTTTATATGTGAGCCCCTATCTTAAAGATATAAATTAATGTTATTTATTGTTGTCCCAGAAAATTGTAAAGTCTCATTTCTGTAGGAATACATCAAAGAGCACACGAAAAAGAAAAATTGAGAAACTAAAACATTTTTTACAAAAATGAATCTGGAAATAAATAAATCAGTGATAGTTTTTCTATTATAATATAATAAGTTTTTCTTGAGTTTGAAGCAGTATAGCCACACCTGACTCTTGTGCCATTAATCTTTGCATGTAACTCAATTATTCTTTCTAGTGCAATATTGATTGCCAAATTTAATCAGATAATTCTAATTCATTTTTTTTTTTTTTAATTGATGTCTTCATTTTCATAAAAATACATATTCTGATTCTGTTTATTTATTTCAGGTTAGTTTACAAATGGTTTTATCTTATCTACATGATTAGTTATGCTCTTGGCGTCTTCGGTTACATAGTTGTATTTTTAACACTTCTTGGAGTTAATCTTTTGTTTAATACATTACCACAAGTATGGATGGACTGTGGGCTTATCTGTATTTTCTATGGCCTATATTATGGAGTCCTTGGTCGAGATATATCAGAGATAATAACAGATAAGATGGCTGCTAGCATTGGGGTATTATGTTTTTATAAATAATAAGTTCTTATGTCATTTGACTTAGTTTTAAATTTACTCAATTAATGTTTAATGTATTTGATATTAATTATACATTTTAAATGTTTAATGATTAATTTAAAACCAATTCTTAACAATAAGTCAAATGTAAACAGAAATTTTAGTATTAGCGAAACTAAAAAAATTTCACAATTTAATGAGAAATGTGAATACTTTATAAAATTTTAACAGATGTAGTTTTAAAAAAAAATTTAGTAGCTAAAACCATGAAAGAATGTAGGAAGAAAAAAAACTATAAAATATAACAAAATGTTATAATCTGCAGAAATTTTTTGAACACTCTTCTCTCTTAACTTCTCTTGCATCTGAGTCCACATCAGTGAAGCATACTTAAGCTTGAATTCTGCCCTTTCTGATAACACACATTAATTAAGGAGATTAAGATTTAATTACATGAATAATCAATTTATATCCTCTACCCAAAATTCAAGAAATTTTTCGTATTCTAAGCAAAAGGATCATATTAGTATCAGAAAAATTTTGAGAATTCAGTCGAGTTTCTATTAAAAGTAGGTATTTTTATCTCATCATCATCAAGGCATTTTTATACTGCTCAAAACATTTTGGTAAATATATATATAAATCAATTTATATATAAGATTTGATTCTCTTGTAACTAAAGTTTTTTTGTAAAATGTAAACAGAAAAACAACATATTGAACTTTTAAGTAATAAAAAAATATATTTGTTTTGAAAGTTAATTTGCCAGGATTTTAAAGTTAGAGTAGAATTTTGGTAATCCAAAATGCTTGCTAATACGAACTGATATTGCTTCTCAAAAATTATGAATAACTAGAATCTGTAGAAATGTTTATAAACTAGCTATATAAAAACAACCACTTAGAAGATTTGATTAAGATTTGAACCAAGGAAAATACAATTATAAAATAAACATATTTGTGCTGCAATTGAATGTGTCTGTTGTAATTTGCTTATCATGGTAATAAAGCTAACTAATATAAATATACTATCTATAAGTGATAACCTAATAGGATTTGCTACCTTCTTTAAAAGGATTTTGCCCCAAAAACTAAAGTGTTTGTGTACATAAATCTCTTTGAAGCAATAAAAAGTAGATAGCCAAATGGATTGTGATATAATATGATTTGGTGACACAACCTTGCATTTAATTATTTCAGAAAAAATTGCATGAAACATCAGTTGCAACTGAAATTTTGTATAATCTTAATTTTCAATACTCTGAATTAAAAGCAGTTCAAATCATTTTGGACTAGCGTGGTTCTGTATTGATTTATGAAAATTTGAGTTATGTATGTTTAATTCATTTATTTGTGTGTTATAATGCATTCCATTACTTTTTAGTATTATACCACTTCTGGAATACCTGATAGGCAATTGGAGTCAAATATTTGTGCAGTCTGCGCCAATATCATTCTAGTCCAAGATAATTCCAATGCCATTGTTGAGAAAACATTCACCCTCACATGTGGTCATACGTATCCTTTTTCATAATGTCTCTGAAGCATGAATTATTTTACATTTATTTTTTGTTGTAGAACTAACTTCAAATGCAACTCACAATTCATTTTTTGATGCATTTAATATTACCACTTATTTAGAAAAAATCCAAAAACTTGATATTTTAGTTTGAATGCATTTTATCATTTTATTTATTTCTTATTTACTTATTATTTTCTTATATAGTTTGATATTTGTGTAGTGTTACCATTAAATTGTGAAAGTTTAGAAGGCATGTAAATCAACTAAATCAAAAACAAATAAATTATTTCATTTTTCACCAAAGCATAAAGAAACCACAGTTTTCAATGCCTTAATAGAAAAGGGTATACTTTTTCCATGTTAGCCTGTAGATAATTGGACAAAAGTAACTATCTTTATTTAAGAACTCTTTAATTTATTTTATTAATTAAAATATGTTTTATTGAATATTGTGGATAAGTTTTAATTTTAAGGTTGAAGGGTATTTTTATAATTTAAGTTTTAAAAAAACCTATAGTATTAAAATTAACAAAAGACATTAAAAAACATTAATTAGTTACTTTATAAATGTTGGAACTGAGTTGTTTGATTCTTTATACTGTAACATAAAAGAAGTGGATACTTTTTCTGTCTGATAAGGGCCCTTAAACACAGATTAAAGTTTTAATTTTATCTTCTTTGTATTGCCTTACTGAGAAGAATTTATTGCACTTAATGACAAATATTCAAAATTATTACCGTATATATTTTCCAAACCCCAAAATTTTGGTAGAATAAAGGGGTTGATTTATGCATTGCTCGCTAATAAGTCTGATATTCATTGATTGTGAAATATGCATGCATTATATTCAATGAGATTGATATGAATGATTCTGTATTGATTTACCCCTTTCAAAAACTATTTTTAATATGTTATATACTATTTATTTTGCATTTTCTTTCATCACATTTTCTTTATATAAGTTTGTTTTTTTTAAACTATACTTTAAATTACATTCAGAAAAAAAAAGAATAAGAGAAGATAAGATAATTTATTCAAGAGTAATTCAAAAAATATAACAATGAAAACTATAAATATACCATAAAGCTACAAATTTAAAGATTCCAGAACATCGGTATTGCATTCAATAATGTTATGTGTCTTTATTTAAGGACAGATATATCCAAAAAGAACAATTTGAATTATTTTTCATTTGCGAAAATTTTGCAGACTTAATTATTTTTTCTTACAATTTTAGAAATTTTCATATCGAGTTCTTTCAGCGGTCAACTTATACACCCGACTTACAAAAAGTTTGCTGTCGCGTAATCAAAAATAAGGGCTACTTATACACCGGGATATATGGTATTAATTTTTTTTAAAGAAAAGAAAAATCCCTATCTGGGGAGATTTTACGCATTGATTAAAATAAATAAATAACTCTAAATTTTTGATTATTTTTATGTACCTAAAAAATTCAGTGTTGAAGCAATTTTTTTAATTTTTACATAATAAAAATTTGGATCAAGCATTTTTTATTTTAAAAAAACTGAAGTTTTTTGACATTTACAATCAACATAAAAAGCACTGCATAGCTATAAATTGCACATAACTTAACAATTCTGCTTAACTGACTCACAACAATTATTAAAATAACATATTATTTGCTAAGAGGCATTTTTTCATATGACAACAGAATCTTCAACAAACAGCTTTAATAAGTAAAATGATAAAAATTAAAAAAAAATGCACCCATTTGTTTTATAGCTGTAAAACACATTTTCCTAATTTGTAATTAAAGTTGTTTAGTTTTTTTTGTTTTTGCAAAACAAAAATTCATGCTAAAAAGTATTGATTAAGAAAATTTGTTTGTTATTAAATTAGAATTATATGGATGACATAAAAAAATTCTTTTACACAGAATCTAATATGGACAAAATACTCATTAAAGAATACAAAATACTTATTTCTCAAAATATAAGCATATGATATTTTGTATTTTATGATTTTGTTCATGAGATATTTTGTATTTTAATTATTTGTTTCTGAGAAATGTGTTATTAATTTGCTAGTTCTCAGCAAAAATATTGCGATTGTAACACTAAGGAACAAATTTTTTGATGCATTTATACAAATACTTGATCTTACCTAATTCGGATGTGGGGATTTCAATTCTAAAGCTAGTTTTGCTCCGAAAGTTACAGGTATTTTTAAAATTGACCATTTTAGTCTATTTTTGTTTAAATGTTCAAGTTTAAAAACGTTATATGTAACAGGGGGTCACATAAATGTTGGGGAAACTTTTTAGGAAGTTATGGTACATAATTAGAATTAAAACCGCATAGGAACCCATGCTCAGAAATGTTGTCGTATGTGACTGGGGCATTTCCCTATTGTGACCTGTTCAGAAGCAAATGAAAAAAACAGTTCATAATAAAGAAGCGCTCCCAACCGCATATGACAACATTTCCGGGTATAAGTTTCAAAGCAGTTTTAAACCTAATGATGTGGCCCTAACTTCCTTAGAAGTTTTTTTGCAACATTTATGCAACTCCCTGTTATATATAAAGTTTTTAAACAAGAAAAAAGAAAATACTGAAGATATCATTTAACAAAATTGTAGCTTGGAGAAAGAAACGATTGCAGATTTGAAATCAGTGATATGAAAGTATTTAGGATATAGTAAAAGATCTCATGCAACAGGAGAAAAAAAAAAATTTCGCCAGTGTAGTTCACATCTATATAATTTAGGATTTAACTGTATTGCATTGTTAAAAAAATAAGGCTTAATATTTTTCTATTTTGTGTTAAGAAAAGGCATGATATGTTTTTCTTTTTCCTTAATTTTTTGTTAAGATTTCACGAGTTTTGTATAAGAGGATGGTGCATTGTGGGTAAGAAGCAGACGTGTCCTTACTGTAAAGAAAAGGTAGATTTGAAAAGAATGTTTCGTAATCCGTATCCTTTTTTCTTGATTTTGATACTCTTATTTATTCTTGAAGTGTATTTTAATTAATCATGTATTTTAAATAATTATTTTTGTATTTTAAATAATTGTTATAATTTAAATTATGAAGCAGGGTTTCTCTTTTTAAAAAACATAGAGATAAATCTATTAGATGTGTAAAAAAGTAGCCAACCTTTCCTCAAAACAAAGAATAAAATTGAAATTTAAAGAAAAAAGTTTTGAAAAGGAAAAGTGGGTAAAGAAAATTTTAATGAGAAATTTTTTGAAAATTCAGTTTACTTAATTATAAATTTCTTAATATTTACTTTACGTATTCATAACATTAATTATGCATTAATTACATGTAATTTGCAACATTAAGTATTCATTATTAAGTTATTTCTATTGTACAACATGGTGCGTAGCGTTTTCAAAAAGTGCTTAAATGTGCTTATTTTCGTTTTTTAAAAGCCCTTAAAGGTGCTTTTTTCACTAGGTGTTTTTAAAAAGTGCTTAATTTTCCCTTTTCGAAAATGATGTTTTAATTCTTTACCATGTCCATTTTCCCCATGTATTATGCAAAAACGTGCTTCTCACATTGTTCTATTCAACGGTTTTACAATTCATCCAACCACAATCCAGTTCGGTGTACCATCTGTCCATAGCGTATGAAAGCGCCAATCATTTTATATGTTTTACATTATTTTATCAAGATCATGTAAAGTCTTTGAAAATTATTTTGCATTTTTTAATGTATATCGTGCTTAAAAATATTTTTTGAGTGCTTAAAAAGTACTTAAAATGTGCTTATTTTTGTTGAAAGACTTGGCTACGTACCCTGTACAATTATTAATTTGAAAAAGAAAAAAGTTGAAAATATTCAATAATTTTTAATAATGTAAGCTTATTGTTTCACTCGATTTCTCTTAATTAAAACTTGCTTATTTTTTTATTTCCTCTATTCATGTCAAACAGAGAAATGCTTTTACCTAACTTTTAATTAAAATATAGATAAGTAATGCAAGTTAACCTTTGCCATAATTGATGATATTTAATTGTTATGATAGCATCTCGACTTTTCAAAACTGGCTAAAGTTGGAAATGTTAATGATTTTGAATCAGAGTTCCAAAAAAAAAAATAAAAAATTTCATTTACAGTAAATTTCAAATTGAGATTATCTGTTTTCAAGCTCAATGATACTACCCTGAAAAGTGAAGTATAATGACAGGGATGCGATAAAAAAAAAAAAAACTATATATTTTTTTTAAAAAAAGTGTGTATTTATAAAATTTTATATGAATAATTAAAATTCTTCTCGCTCAGTATTCTTAATTTTTTTTTTGAAGTGAAGAGAATAATAAAATTTTAATTAATGATATTTTTCTTCATTGTTAAATTGCTCTTAGATATTCATTATTAAATTTATTTGAAAATCATATTATATTCTAAGTAAAATATATTCCGTATAAAAATATGCATTGACAATCATACATTCCCAACTTACAATCTTTTCTATGGTAAATAGAATGTCTAGCTGTAGACTGAAAGGTACCTGGTTCGATTCTAGGCAGCAGCCAACAAACATATGTAACTGTGGCCTAAGTCTCAATCAAAATTAAGGCCCCAACTGCACTAAAATCAGGGCTTAATCCAGGTTTTCAATCCTAGTACCTATTTTTGTGAAAAAAATTATTTTTGTGAAATTTTTTTTTATTTTTGTGAAAATTAAATATTGATTAAAAAAAAAAAAACTATTTTTTTTCTGTAACAAAACTTGAATTGTTTTGCTCTTCAATCATTGGTTCCGTAGCATTTTTAATACACTGTGCCTCGTTATCAACTGTGACTGTTGTGACGGTTTCTCCTCAGTTTTTTCAGACTGAAAAAATGTTTTAATTGATTTCGTTCCTATACTATCGATCGTGTGTAAACGCTTCATATAATAATCGCTATTCCGTGAGCCACCCGCTCCCCTTAAATTTCTTTCTCGCTTCATTATAAAAACTTTTCATATATCTTGTTAAAAAATACGAATAGAACACATTTTACGCTAAATCATAACAAAAACACTTGTCTGGGAAAATGAGTTGAGTTGTTTACGCGCTGGCTCAATTTAGCCGGTTGCCTAGTATAAAAACTTCACCACTCACTCCGATTGAATGGTGTATTTAGAAGTGACATCAGCATATCAAGCCTGTTTTCGAGCTAGTGCGGTTGCGCGGAACGCCGTCCGATGGCGTACCATACGGCGTTCACTGTGAATCCACTTTTCCGTGAACCGCTCGGAAAACTATTCAGCACTTTAATTCCTTCTAACTTTCTTTATTATTTTCGTGAAGATGCGTTTTTTTTTCTCAAAGTTTGTTGAAGTACTGATTTTTTTTGTGAAGGTACCGATTTTTTTTTTTTTCAATTTTGTGAAGGTACCGATTTTTTTTTTTTTTTTTTAATTTTGTGAAGGTACCGAAAAACGGTACCAAAATCGCCCTGGATTAAGCCCTGAAAATGATGACTTCTCACAGGGACAGTACGCTATGCCCTATAATTGCAAAAAGCAGTTGCAGCTGACAATAAGTCAAGTTTTCTTGTTCACTAGAAAGGAAATGTACAGGGAAAACCACAAAAACCTTGGTTCAGACGTGTGTACACTTTTCCATGTTGGTTAGAATATGGGCCCAAAAGTCCTTGATTCAATCCCAATCAACTGCCAAAAAATATCTTCCTTGCTCTTCTCTAAAAATTATTATGCATTCAAAGTTATAGTGTCTTTAGTCTTAGATTTGATCCTCCTTTTAGCTGGATGCTTGAGGCCATTGTTCCCATATTCCTCTGCATGACTTTTTTGGCTGAAGCTATTCTTCCGAACTGGGAAACTTAGGACCCTTTAGGAAACTTACTACCCTTCTGGGCAAAATTAGGAAATTTTGTTAGAGTTCAGTTGAAGTATTTTTTAACATGTAACCACTTTTTCTATAATTCGAAAATTTAATTGGTTGAAAATTTTTATATGAATAACGTAAGCAATTTCTCAAAATATGATAAACATTACCAGTTTAATTTCTAAAAAGAGGAAAACTTTTAAAAAACAAATGTGAAATAAAGTAATTTTCTGAATATTATAAAATGTTCAAATCAATTCCCTATTTATTAAAGAAAATAATGATAAGTAAACGAAGGATACATTTTTGATTTAAAAAAAATTTTGATCTTCAGACAATGTTTTAATTGCTATTTGTTTCATCTAGTTACCCTGTGATCGACGGTGAACGTTAATTTTCCTCTTGTAAATTTATCCCTTCTGGATACTACTTGGTACAGTTCCCCAAAAGTAAGGCTGATTTCATCTCTAATGAGTACCAGAGCCTTGGTGGCTCAGGGGATAAAGCAGTCGCCTTCCAATGAATGGGGTGAACCGGGTAGGAATCCCAGCAATGGCTGGTCGATACGAATTCCTCATCCAGCTTGCCCCGACCACAGTGCTGATGTAAAATATCCTTGGTAGACGGATCATGGGTTAAAGTCCTCTTGCCATCAGACTAACCGCAGGAGGATTTTGTGGTTTTCCTCTCCATGTAACGCAAATGCGGGTTAGTTCCATCACAAAGTCCTCCATTAAGGCAAATTTCACCCAATACTTGATCCAGGAGTTTTTCTTTTTTTTTTGTCTTCTGGATTGAGTTCAAAATTACAAGGCTATAGAGTTGAACATTAGTAGTCATAAACTCAAAAGTTGGGTCGACTGTTCAACGACAGTTATATAACAAAAAATAAAATAATAGTTCCATATTTGAATCACTGTTTTACCATAAAATAAAATTTCAATGAATTTCTATTTTTCAAAAGTTTTTTCTTAACTGACTTTTTCTAGATGGGAAAAACCTCATGTTTTTTATGGAAGCTTATTAGATTTTATAAGGTATCTAGTTGCCTGGCAACCACTCATCTTCATTCTTGTACAGTTCATTAACTATATACTAGGTTTAGAATAATTACTATTTAATAGTAAATTAAGGAAGGAAACATTTTTGTTTTTTGTAATTATTAATCATTATGTATATGCTGTATTTATTCATTATACTGAAAGTTAAAGCATTCATTCAGGTTTGTTTAAAATCTGCCATCAACCTGAAGAAGAAGAAAAAAATGTATTGATATTATTTCATTTTGTTTCTATTTATTTCATTCTAAGTCTTTCAAATGCTATGTAGTTGTCTTTTTCCATTTAAAAAAAATTAATAAAGTGTAATATATTACAAAGAGCTATTTTATATGCTGTAAGCAGATATTTTATATTTGAGAAGTTGTACTTTTTTACAGAATAGAGAATTTTATTAAATTATTTAGCTGAACTTAGTAATTTATTAATTATTTTAAATTTATCTGAAAAAGTGTTGTTTCATTTTAGTTAAAAAGAATGAGTGTTAATGTTCGTATGAACTTGGGGCATTTGGTTCTAAAACTAACTTGACTAGCTTCATTGCACTTTTTTATTAATTAATTATAATTATTTTAAGTGTTTATTTTTGCTTTCAAGTTTCTTATCTGAAGTTAAATTTCTAGAATAATTTGAAACAAAAGCTGCTTTGTTCTCCCCTCCCCCAATCAATACAATCTTTTTACACTATGTAGGTGTTTTCTTTTTTTTGTTAAATATTTTCTGCGTACAATATGCCCCTGGATCCATGGGCTAAACTTTAAGGGGATACACAATAAGTATTGAGAATTACATAATAGCCTATGATCAGAAATATATGCGACTTGGCATGTTTTTCCCTTTCATTTGTACTGGTACTTTTATTTATCTAAATTTTATGTTTTCTGATAATTTCCGTTAATTAAATTTTTAAAATTGTTCAAATTTTTTTTCATTTAAATCAATGCATAAATTGTGGTTTTATTAGTATTTAGTGATTTTTAACCAATTTGCTGCGGAGCATAGGATTATAGGACATTTGCATAGGATTATTTAGATAAATTAAAGTAACAATTCAAATGTGCATGAACAGCCAGTCCATAATGAAAAGGAGAGTGTAGTTGCTCATGATGACATTTCCTCCCATAAGTTGCTATGCTATTCTCAATCCTTATGATGTGCCCTAACTCCTCTTAAAGTGTGGTCCATAAATTCAGGGACACCCTAAAAATATGGATTTGTTTTCTGAAATAAAGTTTTATATTTTGAAATAATATATGTATGTACTTTTTTTAATTTTATTAATTATTAAACTAAGTAATATTTAATTTACAAGCTAAGATTCTAATTAAATATTACCTAAGAAGAATTAGACTAACTTATTTACCATTTAAAGATATGTAGCTCAACAATAAATTAAAATAGGTGTCAATGTTTTCCCCCCACTAAATTTAAGAAACCAAAGTAAGTTCAATGAAATTCATTTTGGTACAAAATGTATTGTTATATGTATTTTTTATATGAATTTGTATTATATTTTGAATCAAACCAGTTTCAAATATATTTTTTTTTAAATTTAATTTACCAAAATGCAAGTGTCTAGGTCATACATATATATTTAAAACCAAATGTCTCATTTATATATTTTTTCACTTTTTATTAATTTATTTAATGATATTAAGGAATTTATTTTGGATTTTGTTGAGAAACTAAAGTTTATAATTCATGTTATTAAATGATGCAAATAGTAAAACCAGACAGAGAAAAATATGCCTTTCTCTTTTTCTTAATTTAATTTTTTCCCAACATTTTCTGTTTCATGACAGGGTAATTCTAACATTCGACAGTCGACCTAAGATTTCTTAAACAATGTATGATTTCTAAATTTAAACATTTTAAGAATTTATAAAATAAAAAATTTCTTGCCATTATTTGTGTTTCTTTTTCTTTTGTTAAAGAATAAAAAGAGCTCTAGTCATCTTTTGACACTGCCTTTTTATATTTATATTTTTTTAATTCATTGTCATATTTTTAAAAGTACTTCATTTATGAAAGGTGAGCCTAAAATGAAATGAAAAATATCTTTGCTTTATTTTCAGTTTATTTTCAGGTTAAGATATATGTAATGTTAATGTGGATTGCTTTGTTTATTATACTTGCTGACTTTTTAATCCACCCTACCAGTTTTCTTGGGCAGCAATGTTTGTTTACCAGTTTATTTTGTGAGCTTTGTTTACTTTTTTATACATAATTTGTTTAAATCTGCATAGTGGATATTTTAAACATCATTAGACTTCAACTTTGTATGTAAGCTTTCTTAACTTTTGTACCATCTATTTGTTTTACATCCTCAAAAATATTTTCCATTTTTTTTCATGATTAAAAATCTAAACATTATCAGCATTTAACTTAGACTGGAGTATGCAAAAACATTTCTTTTTGTTTTTCATAATTGCTGTACGGAAATGCATCTTTACTTCTACAGCGAATGAAGCTTTTAAATTGAAAACTCTGCTATTCCATCTCAACATAATACTTTTTAGATATTTTTCTGTAAACAAACATCAGAAAATTTATATGTGTTAAAATTTGTTAGTGGTCATATAAAAGTAAAACTGATATATTAATTTATTAAATAATTTTGTTCCAATGCTTCCAAAGTTGTAATTGTTTACAACTGAATCCTGATGAAAAATTTTCACTACATATCGCTGTAAGCAAGAACAAAAGTTGTTCATGGTTGCAATTCTTAAGTATACCATCTGGAGAGAACACTGTTTCTTAGCAGAAAGCTCTTCTGTTAATTAGTTTTATGTGAATACATTATGTTATTTTCACAAATACTTCATACTTTTGGATTATTTAAAATATGTTTTAAAATTTCTGCATTGCTTACTTTTGGCAGAATGTTTTATTTTGAATTTCATCTAGTTCCCAAACTAAAAATTCTTCAATCAGTTTCAAAATCAAGACATAAGTTACTCACATCTATGACTGTTTGCTTGTTAACGCTAAGCAAGGAAATGCCACTGATAAAGAATTTTGTTAACATTTTAATTGCAAGTAAGTCTGCTAAAATATTTGTGTGCAATAAAAATAGTTCGGAAATTTACTAAAATATGTTGTTTTTTTTTTAATTCAAAATTCCTGCACTATCAGTAAATCAGATAGGTTCAATCACAAGTTTTATTATTTTTTTAAAATTGCCAAACAAGTGTCAATAGCATAACTATAAAATACCATGCCAGTTCTTGGAAGAAAATATTTATTATGAGGGATGCTGTTTTCCAGTTTAATAACATAACAAAAATATTTGGTTTTACGCTAGTTTAGAACTCAAAATTCTTATGTACATGACATGCTCACTCTTTTATGGTATTTAATGAGAGAGAAAAATATTTCTAGTAATAGAGCTCAAATTTCTAGTACGTAAGAACATTTAAAGATGTGCTGATTGTTACATTGTGTTTAATAAAATAAAATGAAAATTTTTGATTTAGTACTCACATTTCTAGTATGCAGGGACATTAAAAGATGTGCTGATTGTTACATTGCATTTAATAAGAAAAAATATTTCATTTAGAACTCAAATTTCTTGTATGCAAGAACATTAAAGGAGTACTAATTGTTACATGGTGTTTAACGAGGAAAAAAATTTTAAGCATTATTTGTTTTCAAACTAAAACTCAAAATGTGCAAAAACATTAAAGATTATCATTGTTACATAGCATTTATATAATGAAGAATATTTGACTTCAGATAAATATAGAACTGAAATGTATTACATGCAAAAGCATTAAAGAACATATTACATGGATATACAAGATATCAAAGATGTTAACAAATAATTCTTTGTCATAATTTAATTTTTATGTGTACTTTCTTTTCTGCTGTGCCATTTTAAAACACCTTCTTAATTTTAAATAGTTTTGGTCTTTAATTTAATGAATTCATGAACTATGTATTAATGTTAGGGTGCGTTGATTGATTGTTTTCACTTTTATTTTAAACTGTTTTGACACTTCCGATTACCCCTTTGGGTGTTGCATTTTCAATACTTACAGGGAATATTTCAATATCCTCATCTTCCAATTAATTGTTCATAAAGCTCACCTATTTCCTATACTATGTATGTTTTCCAATTTTTTATCATATAAAGAATATATATTTACATATAGTTATATGCATGAATTACTATATATTATCTTAATTCATAACTTGTGAATATTTATTTACTTTTATTTATAAAAAAAATTATTAGCTCACTGTGTGAGAATTAACGGCTTATTTCGAGTTTTAACTAAATGTTGACTTTTTTTTAGTTCAGTTAGTTATAGTCCACTTGTTATTCAAGGATTACACTAATTTGATACTGTAATATAAATGCAGGATTATTTTTGTACTGGAATATATAGGGTGTTCTGTAATAACTGCTTGTAATATGTATTTTTAGAATCTTTGTAAAAATTAAATAAAAAAACTATACATTGTAGAAACTGATATTTAATTACGAATAGAGTTTAAAAGTTTTTGTGCTTTAACAGGTTGGGAAGTGTAATATGTTGGCTTTTTTTAGCTACTGCCTATAAGTATCATCATCAAATAAACTGGTTTTTGATTGTTTAATCCCTCCCTTGCTCTTGTTGGACTAAATGATGATTGGTTAGTTTGAGAAACGTTCTGTTTTTTTCCCCCACTTAATTATTTATGGTAATTTTTTAATTATTCATAAGCATTTACAATCCTAATGAATAAATTGTATTTTGTATTCATTTTTTTAATTTGTATTCTAAAAATATATATTAAGAGTGTTTAATGTGGAACACTGTGTGCAATGTTATAATTTTTAAAAAAGACTGAAACTGTAAACATTTAAATTTCATCTGTAGTCTGAAATTTGTAACTTGTTTTAATTTCTTACTAGTTTATCGTGATGGAACCAAAGCTCTTTTTATGCAAATATTGTTTGTATTGTTTTGCATGTGTAATTTTTCGTTCGACTGTTCAAACTTTCATTGTTAATAAAAAATTTATTTAATTTTAGCAGCTGTTTTTTATTGAAATTGTTAGAGTATTTTGATTAGGATGTTATAAAGTCCAGAAATGATATTTTGCTGATATCAACGTGTGTGTGATATTTTTGGGGGAAAAAATACTGTTTGAGAAATTTTAACTATGCTTTTAATAATCTTTATTTCATTTTCATAAATAAACAGATGCTGAATTTGTACTTTATTCCATAGTGCCTATCAAATTATGTAAAAAAAGAGGGGGGGGGGCTTTCCCCTATCTGATTTTGTGAAAAATAGCGTGCAGTATTTTTCTATTAATTTTTTGCTAACAAAATTATTCTAACAATCAACATTTTTTAAAAGTTGCGTAGTATTTTGCTACCTTTTTAAAAAAATTATTGATTGTAGAATATTTGCTTATAGAGATTTTGTCATTATCTTTATTTTAGTGTAATTTTTATTAAGACAATTTTTCAACATTATCCAAAACAATTTCCATCAGCTTCAACAATAATAATAGTACGTTTAGGAAATCTTAAAATTCACGCAATTGTACTGTGGGAAATTATCTTTTCTAAGTGACTTACAACATAATTTAATTGCTTTCCATTTTTGTGAAAAATCAAAGATTTAAAAATTGTCAAGCGTTATTTCTCCTTATCTGATAAAGCGACACTTTTGTTTTCGATCATTTTTGAAAAATATAGCGCTTCCGAATCACCAAAAGTTTATTGAGAGAAAAAATAACGAAAATTTAAAAAAAAATTTTGCCTAAAACCTCAGGTGGTGTGGATAGCTCATTAAGTTTTTACGCTTTAGGAAAATTAAAATTGGTTTAAAATCACAGAAAATCTGGGAAAAAACTGCTGCGAAAGCACTTGGATAAAACTCTGGACGATTCTGTAGTAAAGAATATTTATGTACTATTCAGCGATTTCGAGAACACTCGAATAAAAGTATGAAGTTGTCTGCTGCCATGAGTTAAAAAAAATTCTGGTGTTGAAGGCTTGAAAAATGACATGACTCTCCCAACCTACAAAAATACGATACGACTCATCCCACACCCCTATTCAAAGTGAATTAGCACGAGTGTCTGAAAGAGTTCTCGTGATGGCCGGACAGTATGTATGTGTGTGCGTCTGTGTCGCATTGTGGCCAATGATTATTTTGTGGTACAGTTACAAAATAATGATCCAAGACTTTCATTGTATAAGAATGTTATACGCACCCAGCAAAGAAATGCTGAGGAAGGCTCAGAACACATGTTGCCCTAAATTATCAGATTATGTGTGCAAACTATTCAAGTTAAATTTCCATGTGCTAAAGCTATTTATTATTTATGCCAAATTTATAACTCAAGTTTTTTTTATGATTTAAAGTACAAATACATTAACCATTGTGAAAGTTTTTAAAAAAATGAGTTAAGTCAAAAAATAATTTATTGTAAGCAATACATTTTTGAAGAAAATAGTATTCAATCTCTTCCAAACTTATCACAATTGTAAGCACTTAGTACTTATTGATCTTGTTTCATGCAAATCTCCTAAATATCTCCAACTAGCGAATATGAGGACTTATAAGGAAATATATCATTTCAAATCATATGGTGAAAAAAAACACTGGTAGTCAAATTGAATCAGCATAAAAAAAAAATTTTCGTCCTTTTTGTATTCAATTTTGCACCAGTGCTCACGATTGAATATAATTTTCCTCTTTTTATTTGAGCCACACCTTTCATGAAATATTTTCCAATAGATAAAAAATAATTTTCATAAACAAGCATTTTTTTTTAAACGAAAACAAGTTACGAAACATAACTCTTCCTAGTTTTTTCTGAACTGTAAAAATTGGCAAACAACAACTGTTCTGATAATTGTTTCTTACTAGTGAATGTCGTTCCATAACTAGCGGAAACTGAATCAGTAGCTGTTTTCTTAAAAATAATGCCGGAGGTCTATCTGTACATAATAAGCATATTTTTCAGGATTCATAATTCAACCAGAAATTTATCACTAGCACGAAGATTTTTTTCAACAGTTCAACCATAGACGTGGAACAAAAGAAGTTTTCTTATCATTTCTTCTGAAACAAAACTTGAGAACATTTTGCATCAATACTAAGTTGATAAATGCTTCAAGAAAAGCTTTCCAAGTTAACTTCATTCCTTTGCTTGTTCAAGTATCTCCTAATAAATTTGGGAAAGCTTGCGAACATTTGCATCAATACTAAGTTGATGCATACTTCAACAAAAGTTTTTCCAGCTTATTTCATTCCTTCGTTTGAAACTGAAAACTTGAGAAAATCTGCGTCAACAGATAAGGTGATGCTTACTTCAACAAAAGCTTTCCAAGTTTACACCATTTCTTCGTTTGAAACAGAAAGCTCGAGAGCATCATTAAACCTCGGTTGATATTTCAACAAGTTTAATATTTCAACAAGAAGTGTTCAACATTGCAGCCATGATGCACTTCAATAAGCTTTCCAAGCTTACTTCATCCCAGCTCCTGGGATAACAAGCTCGAGAATATTTGCTCGCATCAATATTCGGTTGATGCGTGGTTTAATTTAAATTGTAACGCATTCCATTAACGTCTTCACAGACAGAGGTTGACGTGTGTTCTCTTTTTGCATGTATTGCAAGTGACGTAACAGCATCGTTGGAACTTGCAACCGCATCGTTCTTCGACCTCATCCCACGATGTGAGGTAACCCCTTGAACAGCACATCTCCTTGCATCCAAATGAATCCTCTCCGGTCGCATTGCATTCCCTACAAAACAAAAAGAATTATGGTAATCCAATGAAAGATAATTTAGTACGACGCTTATAAACTTTGAGGGTGTATAGTAACCCATGACCGAAAATGTTATCGTACGCCGGTTTCCTTTCTTTGACTGGCTGTCTGTTAGCGTTTCAGGTAGGTATTTAATTTGCGTCTTAACTAGAGCTGCACAATGGGCTATTGACGACGGTCTGGGAAACATCCCTGCGGATGATCCGAAGACATGCCATCGCAATTTTGATCCTCTGCAGAGAGGATGGCTCCCCTGCTTTGGTAGCCCGACTACCTGCGCGAAGTCAAGCACTTTACGGTCGAACAGTTTAACAAGGACAGATACCGCGCACCTTCGGTCCCTACGCAGGCTGATCAAAATCACCCACCCGCTTACTGGCCGCAGTCAATAATGCCTGACTTCGGTGCTCTACTGGGAACTGTGTCTTTACGCTTTTGAACCGGTGCTTTTATTTATTTAAATTATCTCAATTTTATTTTTTCTAATAGTTACATTCGAAACTTGCATTTAAATAGGCTCGGAAATATAATGACTTGAGGAGATTCGGAAAATAGGTCGCCACATCATTAAATAGTCTATTTGAATGGAATTTCTGCCAATAATCATTAGAAGACATTAAATTAAAATAATTTCGACAAATATTAGTGCCTGTTCAAATGCGCAAGGATGGGCTCACCCCTGGTGTCGTACAAAAACATTTTCGGTCATGGGTTGCTTTACGATTCTCTATTGTTATGTGCTCTCTACCCTCTAGCTATATAAATAAAAGACGAAATTATCAGTCATTATAATATTAATAATAATTAAAATATAACCTAAACCATTTCATGTAATATTTAGAAATATTCTGATGATAGCAGGTATCTGCTGAATATTTTCTTATTTCGTGGATATTTTCTATTTAATTAAAGGAAAATAGCTTTTTCACATCTATCATGGCTGTGAAGTTAATACCAGTTATGTAAATTCTTAAAGATGAAGGGGGAGACCAACTTTGAAGATGTACAAGCTAAATAATTAGTGGATACATTTCGCAATAGAAGATATATAAAAATATATAATATGTTTTACATATAAAAAAAGTGTTTTTATTCAAATGAGGTGACACAGTCAGGGTGGTCTATTTAGTCTTCACCTGCCACGGCTTCGACCGGGGTTCAATGTATTATTCTTAAGGCTTGGTGTCTGATCGAATTGCTCTTTCATTCATCGTGTTTCAGAGGCTCGTAATCCACTTTAATATAATTTCCCGGCGGTTTCATAGCCGGAAAAGTCACAAATGGTTGGGGAGTCTGGTGTGGAGGTCGGCTAATTGCTACTACCATCTGCCACTGTGTGCGTCAATATTATGTTTGAAATAAACCCCCATTAGTGTAGCTTATGGCCGGGATAGCCTGATTGGTAGGGTATTGGGGCCAAGTCTAGGGTTTGATCCTCGCCAGCCGAAGATTCCCCGATAGTTAATGGTGACTGGTGCCCATTAAATCTGTCGGGTCACCAAGTCCTCCACGTTCCCATAATAAATCGAAACCTCTGGAGGTACTGAATTAAAGATTGATCGTTCTCTGGTTCAGGTCAAAATTACGATCTGTGTATGAATGTATGGACTGGCTCGCCCTATAAACGGGTGTGACAGGAGTCGAATTCTTGGCCAAAGATGGCGCCACTGGAAAACAAGAGCAATCGCACTCCTTTCCTTATTGGCCGAAACACAACGTGGTTGGCGACCACTCTACATGGCATACCATCTGAGTGACTAAATGCATTTAAAAAATATATATATAATAAATGAGAGCAAAAAATCGTAGACAAAAATATTCTATTCATAGAGATTCTTCAAGGGCAGGGATAGCCTGCTCGGTAGGGCTCTGGGCCCATGTCCAATAGGTCGTGGGTTCGATCCTCGCCGGCAAAAGACTCCTCATGACTGATACACGTTAAATCTGTCGAGTTTCAAAGACTTACATGTTCTCATAACAAATCAATACCTCTGGGGGTACTGATCCAGGAGTTTCCTTGTCTTCTAGATTGGTTCAAAATTACAAGGCTACGGAGTTGAATATTAGTAGTCGTAAACCCATGAAATTAGGTCGACTGTTCAACGACGGTTATAAAATAAAATAAAATAGAGATTCTTTGTGCATGTATGGACTATGGATAGCTGTTTTGGTATAAATTTATTGTCGGCACGATAAAATCCTAAAATAGCAGGGGACAAATTTCAGTGCATACATTTTGCAAGAAGTTTTGTAATTTATTTATAACTCACAAAACTTCCGCGTTATCTTAAATCACATGTTTTGTGATTTATAATATGTTTTGCTGCAAACTAATGTATACAATTTATCCATTTAAAAATACGACTTCGATAAAGGACTAATGTTTAGAAACTTACTAGATTTTAAATGATACTCTATACAAATAAATTGACTTGGCATCAAAACTAATAAAGAAATGATTTATAGCCTCGCGTCTCACATAAAATTTCTAAATAAACATTTTCTAAAAATAAGTCCTAACCTTCCGGTAATAAAAAATATAAAGTTGAACCTTTTAGGATTCATGATATAAGTGACCGATTAAGGTATACAGAAATGTCTTGGGGTCAAAATAATTTTATGACATGATTCAAATATATTTTATTTATTTATACTCATTTTACTAACCAAGTTTTTTTTTTTAATTGTTGATTTGTTTTTAATATTCCTTAAAGGTTATAATTTCTTATAAAACTTTTTTAAGATAGAAGCGTGCACGTTGTTCACAAGGAAAAAATGACTTCTTCCCTAGTGTCTTTTTTTTCTTCATAAAATCATATTTGCACTGGGATTCATTATTGCAAAACCAGTTGAAAAAGAGCTATGCACATAATTATTTTTAAAAGAAAGATCCAAAAAATTATTAAAAGTTTTTTTTCTTCAGAAATATCTATACTTTTTCTACAATATGTCACAAAAAAATTAATGTTAAAAAAAATTGTGTGTCAGCAAATCGACAACAATTCTTGTTGAGGATTTGGAGAAACGTTTACAACAACTTCCAAGAAAACATCCCACGGTTTGATTGTTGGGAAATATAAAAAAAATAACAATTAAAATTATGTCATAGATTTTCAAGCTAACTAGTGGGCTGCGCCCCCTGCTCGCTGACGCTCGCCTACCCCCGAAAATTGCTACGCAATCTTATATGGTTTGCTTCGCAAACCAAGCTCGCTTCACTCGCTACTCACTTAGGTACATTGCAAATGCACAAAATTCTAAGAATTCAAAACAATCATTCAAATCCATATAAAAAAATTACATCTTTTTAGTAAATACTAAGTCATTAAAATGAATTTGAATTCAAATAAATGACATGTAATTCGTTAAACCTATTAGAAATGTGCTATAGTATAATTCGTGATCTAAATCAAAAATCGTCAAATATATTCGTAATATATAAATTCGTGAAAAAAAAGCGCTTTCGACAAAATACTAAAATAGAGATCTATCGACAAAGACTACTCACTTCTGCCTAGCTTAATAGTTTGAGATTGCCGCAGCTGATGCTCTCTGGTTATTTCAGTTTCCGTTTTTAAAAGCGCTATATGTCGAGCCACCTCAGCTAGATTTGGCATGTGACATTTTTAGCTGCAATCATTGGTCGATTCACCGTGTAAGAGAAATATTAACGTAAGCAAAACAAAGCAAACGTTGCCACCGGCGGAAAAGAAATACAGCCAAAATTTGGGAGCCACGTAAGAGAATTATATATATTAGATGTTAATCCGAAAAGGAATAGAACTGGAGCAGGAACTAGGGATAGTTTCTGTGTCGCGTCGCTATTTAAGATAGAGAGGAAAGAAAAATATGCATAACTGCCATACAGCTTTAATCTGCCACCACTGGAATCCTTTTAGCTTTGAAAAGTCAATGTTTTATATCCGTTATTGATATTTAAGCGAATCCTTAAAGGAAATTTCAGAAAACTTTAAAAAGTGTTTCAAACAGTAAGAGAACAGGGTACTCGAGCCTATTTGAAAACTGTTAATCATACTTCATTTTTTATGACCAACGTTGAGCAGCCGACTCATTTTAGGTTTTGTGGCTATCGATGTTCAACTCCGTAACCTTTTAGTTTTAAGCCTAGACCCGAAAACAAGAAAATTCCTGAATCACGCAAACTGGATTGAAGAAGTTAAGTTTTGCGTTACATGGCTAGAAAAACTTCCCCCGATTAGGCCACAATGCGTCTACTACTGGGTACATTTTATGTCAGCACTGCGATCAGGAAAAGCTGGAAGTAAAATTCGTATCAGTCAGCCATCGCTGAGATTCGAACTTGGGTCAACTTATTGGAAGGCAAATGTTCTATTCCCTAAACCATTGCTCTATTAAGTATTTACTTTTTATAACAGTCGACCCAATTTTCGGGTTCACGACTACTTATGTTCAACTCCGTAGCCTTGTAATTTCGAACCAAACCCAGAAGACAAAGGAAACTCCTGGATCAAGTAGTTGAAGAAATTTGCCTTTGTGTAAGACTTTTTGATACTACTAAGTCCGACGGACAGGCGACTCTAGCCCATGATCCGTCTACCACTGAGCATATTTCTCGTCAGCAATGTGGTCGGTGCAAGCCGGATGCAGAATACGTATCGACCAGCAATCGCTGGGATTCGAACTCGGTTCACCTCATTGGAAGGCTAAAATGTTCAGAAAATAGGTTTTTACCGAACCATTTTTTAATTTGGATGTTGTTGTTGACGTATGCCTGTTTAGGCAGAGGAGGTGCGATTGTTCTTGTTTTCCAGTGGCGCCATCTATGGCCAAGAATTCGACTTCTACCACACTATACGTCACACCCGTTTATAGGGCGGACCCATTCATTCATCCACAGATCGTAATTTTGACCTGAATCAGAGAACGATCGATCTCCAATCCAGTACCCGCAGAGGTATTGATTTGTTATAGGAACATGGAGGACTTTTGCGACTCGACAGATTTAACGTGCATCAGTCACTTTACTACAGGGGGAGTCTTCGGCAGGCGGGGTTCGAACCCACGAACTGTCGGACATGGGCCCAGCGCCCTACTGACCAGGCTATCCCAGACTTTTTAATTTGGATAGAACCAGTATATACAGGGTGTTCAGGTATGACCGCCCTCACTCTATGCTTTTATAATCCTTGTCATAAATAAGTCAAAAGTATGCGCGCAAGGAGTCACAAATTAATGTATAAAAAAGGAAAGACAAAACAACACAAGAACAATATAACATTATCAGATTCTGCCGAACCATTACAGAGAAAGTCGGGAACTGAAAACATCGAAACCTGTTTGATTGTCGAAAAAAAAAATAGAAATTTACCAAGTTTCATTCAAACTGGTTTCAATGTTTTGTTTTCAATTCCCCTTGCCTCGCAATTGATTGATTTCGACAGTATTTTTGTTTCTCCCTTAATTGAATACAATGTTCAGCCTCTAAGTGTGGAATCCGTTTCGACAAGAATTCTAAGCGTATGTGCTAAGGGTGGTGATTATGGAACACCCTGAATGAATGCACATTTGAAAGTAGGTATCACGAATATTCTTACCTTCCTTTTGTTCCCCTTGATCCTGTTTTCGGGTCATAAACACAATAATCTGGTGACTGAACTGTGTAAACGAGATCGTCTTTGTTGAATCTGGCTGTGATGGGCAGGAGCTTGTTTCTCCTCCCCACAGGCACCGAATGAACCTCTTCAGCATCCCTGTGTTTCAGTTTGAGCTTTTGAGAGACCTCCATGAGAGTGGGAGCCGCCTTCCAGCAGGTCTTCAGCTCACAGGACCCAGATACACCATGACACTTACACTGAAGGCGCCCAGATGATCGTACAGCCTAGAATATAAATAATCATAAAGAAAACTGGCTGCGTAGTATAAACTTTGTATAATCTTTGTATAAACGAGTATCATGATTGCGAGCAATGTTTTTAGCCCTTTGACGCAAGATTTTGATTTTTTTCTGACCCTCTAATTACAAGTAAAAATATGTTCTGGTATTTTTGTTGTCGTGGTCAATAAGGCGGAGGGGGTGCGATTGCTCTTGTTTTACGGTGGCGCCATCTATGGCTAAGAATTCGACTTGTGCCACACGCATTCGTCACACCCGTTTATAGGGCGGACCCATTCATATATACATTCATTCATCCACAGATCGTAATTTTAACCTGAACCAGAGAATGATCAATCTCCAAATTAGTACCCCAGAGGTATTGATTTGTTATGGGGACATGGATGGCTTTGTGACCCGACAGATTTAACCTGCACCAGTCACCATTTACTTCACGAGAAGTTTTCGGACAGCTGGATGGATTCGAACTCCCGTTCTCACTGAGGTGAGTCCAGCTACGTGGCAACCAGGCTTTCGACCTAAATTAATGCAAAATAGTGAAAAAGGAATGAAAAATTCTGCGTCTAAGAGTTCACCGAGCAGAGTATATCCAGTCTCAAAAGAATCGGTATTTAAAAATGTTATAGTTCCTAGTTATAGTTTCTGTTATAGTTCCTACTCAAAAATGCTATAGCTTTGAGTGGTTTAACCAAAATTTATTACCAAAATGAATTCTTTTTTAAGACTTTTTTAAAAATTATTAATTTTCGAATTAATAATTTTTTTTCTCAAAATTTTCTTACGTTTCTGAATTTTCTTGCATTATTTTCAATGCATATTCTGAAGAACAGAAAATTTCTTAAAGCTAGCGCACATTACAAAAAAAAATTTTTTTTTACTTTGAAATTTTTTATGTAAATTTTGTATAATGTTAGCTATGTTTTTAAGTAAAAGCTGAAGTCTATGTACGAACTTGTTATTTTTTCAAGCTTTAAGCAAGAAGAATATTTCGAGTTTTTCTTTAAAAATTCAATATTAAACAATACATTTAGTTCTATTTCATCGTATTTTTGAAATGTTTTTAGGATTTTATTCAAAGCAAAGGTAATCACATTATTAATCCAGGAAAACAATTATTTTAAAATGCATACATCACAATTTGTTGTAGAGCTGTTAGCGTGACTTAAATTTGAGTTTTTAATTAGTTTATTTTAAAAAAATATTCTATAAATTTTTAAATTTCACTTTAGAATTATAAATTTACCGCTCCTGCTGATCAAACGTAAAATTAAAATTTTAATTAAGCCTTTTTTAGAAAGAAAAATTGTGTCGAAACCAGTCGAATAGCTTAAAAGATCATGGTTTGCAAACCGACTATAAACAACAATTCAAGCAATTTTTTTTCTTTCGAATCTAGATTAATGGAGACCTTTTTCCCTCATCTTTCTCGCAGTTTTCCCCAAACAAATCATGATCTTGTTTTCACCAATCAGTACAAGATAATGATGATTTGCCAGAGTAACAGATCATAAGTGTCGGTGGCCTTTAAATCAGCGATATTATCAGTGTGAACAGGGAACACTGACTCACAGAACAACGTTTGTGAAGTTGGAAGACTATCTGGGCCGTCGACAGCTTGTGCTGTCCACACTTTTTCTCCGAACCTCGCTCTTGTGGTCAATACATATTTCATCGGACTATCGGTTATCGGTTTTTGATTAGGAAACTTAACACCGCGCAAGAAAAACAATCATCTGGGAAATTATTATTATTTTTTTTGTCATTGTCTTTTTTCCGCGGTGTTGAAGATGGTATAATGTTTTCGCTGTTTGATTTTTTTTTATTGGTAGAGATCTAAATCAGAAAAAAATTCTATCAACTATTTTTTCTTTCTTTTTATATCATTATCTTTTGAAATATGTAAAATATTAGTTTATATTTTTGTATTGAAAGAAAAAGTGTATTTTTTTTCCAGAGTGAATAAATCTTCAGTAAAGATAAACAATTATGCATGATTCTATACCTCGATTAAAATGAAATTTTAATGAAGAATCATTTAATAAATCTATTAAAGTCAATTGTAATGAAGAATGATTTTATAAACCGATTGAAATCAATTTGAATGAAGAAGGATTTTAGAAATCGGTTGAAATCACTTTCAATGAAGAATGATTTTATAATCATTCTTCAAATATTATAATCATTATAATCCTTCTTCATATATTATAATAATTCTTTATATATTTCGAATCCATTGAAATAAATTTTAATGAATAGTTTCATAAATCCATTAAAATCAATTTTAATGAAGAATGATTCTATAAATCGATGGAAACCAATTTTTACGCATAAAAACTTTATAAATCGACTGAAATAAATTTGAATGAAGAAGGATTTTACATATCGATTAAAATCAATTTTAATGAAGAATGATTTTATAAATGGATTGACATTAATTTTAATGAATAGTTTTATAAATCCATTAAAATTAATTTTAATGAAGAATGGTTTTATAAATTCATTAAAATTAATTTTAAGGAAAAATGATTTTATAATTCGATTAAAATCAATTTTAATGAAGAATGATTTTAAAAATCGATGAAAACCAATTTTAACGAAGTAAGATTTTACAAATCGATTTAAATCAATTTCAACGAAGAAAGGTTTTATAAATCGATTGAAATCAATTTCAATGAATGATTTTATAAATCCATTAAAATTAATTTTAATGAAGAATGATTTTATAAATCGATTAAAATCAATTTTAATGAAGAAGGGTTCTATAAATCCATTAAAATTAATTTTAAGGAAAAAGGATTTTATAAAGGGATTGAAATCAATTTTAATACAGAATCATTATATTATGAATCTATTAGAATCAATTTTAACGAAGAATGATTTTATAAATAGATTAAAATCGACTTTAATGAAAAATGATTTAATAAATCGATATTGAAATCGATTTTAACGAAGAATAATTTTTTAAATCGATTGAAATGAATTTTAATAAGAATGATTTCATACCTGGCTTGAAATCAGTTGTAATGACAAATGAATTCAGATATAAAAATAAATTTTAATGAAGAATGATTTCATACTACGATTAATATCATTTAATGAAGAATTTTCAGATATCGACTAAAGGAAATTTTTATTTAGATTGATTTTATGAAGATTATAGTTTCATTAAAATCAAACATATAAACATTCTTATATTAGGAAATGAGATGGCTAAGTAAAAACTCAAAAGTTAAAAGGATACCGAGTGAATAGTTGCCAAGATAATAATAACAGGTTCGATAAATAGCAAGTTTCAGCACTGTCAGAATTTTTTAGCTAGGGTAAATAAAAGAAAGCCACTACATTTTATGAGCCTTACACCTGAGGCAAAGCTATAATTTTAAACATTGATTTTGCTGTAAAGAATTTGCTGGGCTTTAGAGCGGATGAGTAGCTTAAATATTTTAAAATTCATTAAGCTTTTTTAAAAATCCACAATTAGGCGATATTTTTCCACTTCAATGAAAATTATTAAAATCGATGAATAAGTCTCCATTTTGCAAACTTTTATGAGCTCGGATAATGCAGCGACTTTTTAAATATTAATAAATTAAATCACAAAAAACGTTTTTCATTTTCATAAAACTGTGGTTTTTTTCCATGTTGATGTTTTTCCTCATTTTCAGAATTAGCATAAGGGACGTTGACTAAAGATAAGTTAAACTTAACAGTAATGAGGAACTGTTGCAAACGCACAATAGTTATGAAAGCAACATATTATGCGTGAAAAAAAAAATTTTAAAAAAATTTAAAAAAAGCGCCAACCGCGATTAATGAAATAACCTTATGTGTTAAAAATAGAAATAACTAACTTCAATAAATGACGTTTTGAATGAAAATAACCACTACAGTGACCGAGAGGCAATTCTGGGTAAAAATGCGTTTCCACACGTTATGGAGAGGTGGGGTGGAACTAATGTCGTTAAAAAGGGAATCAGCATTCAAATGAATTAAATAAAATTCCAGCGTATCAAGAGGAGCCAACATAGCTGGGGTGGAAATATTCAAACATTGTCGAAATTGAATTTATACCCAAGATTCCAACAATGTGAAGCAATTGATTTCTCGTGTTCTTGATAACGGACATATCCATTGTGTTCCTTACGTCTGAATTTCAAAGCGCGTTTTGTTTGCCTGATATAGCCAAGGTCGCACTGACAAGGGATTATTCACTAAAACTATAACCATATTAAGAGAAAAACCTATCGTCGAGAGTCCGATGGCGAGTCAAATTCTAGCCCATGTCTGGGAACAGTATATGACTCAATCAACCATGATTAGGATTAAACCTGAATCAGATGCGAACGCTATTTATCCTGCCTGAGCCATCTTGGCGCTTCTTTTGAAATTGTAAATATGGGTAATCATGATAACCTAATCAAATGAATTGCTCGGAAAAAAAATCTTGCTCGTTTATCCTTGTTTTGATACTTATACTGATTTGTTTTAAAACACACGCATAAAAGATGTCCAGTTCACTTCGGTAACAATCGTCGGCCGAATTAGTCGATCGGGGATTGTGCCATGTTATGCGAACAGGGCTTTTCCGAGATCATGCTATGCTTTTACTCAAGCTGTTATGAAAGAAATTCGAGTAAGTCAAACAGGAACTTCAAACAGGCTTCGAGTAAGCCAAACAGGCGTCTGAGCGACTGATTTGTTTACATTGGTTCGGGAACATAGGTGCGGGGTCATGTGCTGGTATTGTTGTTTGCTGTAGAAAAGTATTCACAATTGTACAAGACTACAATTACAATTGCAAAAAATGCCAAGGTAATCCCAGAGAAGTAACTTTTGCTGACTCCATAGATTTAGCCAGAGTAAGCTTCTGCAATACCTTAATGCAGGTTAAGAAGTTTAAAGAGAAAGAAATTAACTTACTCGCCATCCGACCCTGCTGTTATGTCGATGCAAACGAATGTCGACGTTAGCTTTGAACTTCCGCCTGTCAAATGGTTCAGACGAGAAGGCCTTTGCAGCTTTGACACCATATCCCACATTATCAGCACATCCTCCCCAATTGAAGTCCGATGAAGGTGGTTCTCTGGATTGCTTTCCGCAACCGCAAGTTTTTATCCTACCTTCTGCACAAGATCTTGCTACGTAAATGGCTATTCCTGCTGCTGCCAAACTACTTACAAATGCCTGTTCACGAGTTCCTAAAAATAAAAGGTGGAATATTAACTCAGTGGTCAAGAAACTAATTGCAAATGTTTCAGTAGAAGCACATGTTAAAAATGATTCTGAGGACTTTAAAAGCATATAAAGAATTGGATGTCTCAGTAAAATGGATATGTTGTAGATGATCTCCAACAATTTAAAAACTTGCATGAAAAATGTCTGCCAATTCAACGTTACAGGCTAAACTCATTAGTTGGAGCAATTGGAGGACCACCAGCTTATTAGTTTAGAAAAGCTGAATCAATAATAGCCCATCAATAACTTCCATCTTTTAAAATAGATATTTTTAATTGAAAGATATATTTTGTAAACAACTTCTTGATGTTTATAGACATTTTGAATTGCAATTTTTGAATTTAAAAAATTTTCCACTCTTCCTCTAACTCTTATATTCAATATGCAATAATATATGATAATATTCCTATCGTTTCTTAACTACCTAATATTCATTTTCTCAAATACATGAAAATGTTTGAGAAGTGATAAAATATGCAGCGACGACCTAGCCATCTCGACTAATATATTCACCTGGTTCCGATAAGCTATTTGGCTTTACGTGTTTGCTGCTTGATTAGCAATGAATTACGTAATGAGCTGCGTGGTGAAATCATCCATTTTGTAAGGACTTTTTCGAGATCAAGGACACCGGGATTGTCAAGAAACTTGATTTTTTTGGAAAAATTAAAGTCAGGAAATGATGTGTATTTTATTGTCAAATTTTGTTACAAACCTACAAAAAAAGTTCTTATTTTTTTTAAAAAATTTACTGAAACAATAAGGAGGTTAAGTAAACAGCGATTCACAAAACAATCTGCTGCAATGAGATTAAATTACTTTTGGATTCGTTAAAATTAGAGTATTTGTACAAATACTCCTGTTTAACAATCTCTTGTTTCATAATTTTTAAATATTTCCAAAAGTTTGCGAATTTAATAATAACTTTGTATTGCAACTTGAAAAACTTAATTGTTTCATTTTCTTGTCTCATAAAGTTAGCGAATTCTATTTCTAAAATTGAGAGGGAAATTCCCTTATTTGGGAAAGTTGCACGTTCGTATAGTCCACACCGCATTCACTAAATGAGGTCGAAATAAATGTGTAGTGATAACGTTGGAAAGTTGAGCAGCATGTCGTCACAGCAAGGAATAGCCATCTCTCAGCTAAAGTATGCACGAAACTTCGATAAGCAGAGCAGCTTCTTAAGACGATTGCTGCTGATTACTAAACCTTCAATCGAAAACAGTCATAATCGAAATACTTTTCTAAAATTCAGATTTTAAATATGTTTTATAACTATAAGTTCATACCAAAGCCTACCTCTGAGAATATCTTGTTCAAATCGAGGAGCCAGATCAACAGTCGAACAGTTCCATCTGTTATGGCGAAAAGTTTCCTGACAGGTTTCAGAAACGTGTCGAGATGCGGTCACCATAACAGGCATAAGGGCCAAGTTCCTTTTGCAAGCTGCTTTCTGTACTGGGGCTATAAGTTGCTGTTTATAAGCTTTCACACAGACCGATGGAGTTAGCCAAGAATAGACTTTGTTATGCCGATGAAGTCCCCTAAAATTTACAATCCACAATTCTGTAAATAATTTTATGAACTTTAAAATACAGAAGTTTGATGCATGCACAACATATTAAAGGGATTTAGAACTTTCATGTTGCATCCTGCATGCATGTTCTGAAAAAAGAGCATTCGCCATTCTCCATATGCGTGAAGAAGCATGATGCAACATAAAAGTGCTTGATCTCATTGCTAGAGAATATTAGCATTTCTACGTATCCCTGATGAATACGGTCACATAGTTACATTTTAAGTTTATCAATGTAAATTTAATTCTTTAACATTGCATCCTGTACTCATGTTGTGCAAAGTACAGTAACTTCAGAGCATTCTCCTTTTTCCATAGATGCCTGCGTGAACAAGCATGATGCAATGTAAAAGTGCTTGATATTATTACTTACCCATATTTACATTTTAAAGTTATAAATATTTCGTAGGCTAATTGATAAATCCAACTTCTTCAACGATATTTCGATATGTGAGCCAAGTATGGGTGAAAAAATCTCCAGTATTATCTAATTACCCTAAATCAAGCTTATTACAATGATTCCATTAACTTTAGGATAATCATAAAATATGCGAAAAATTACTCAATTTTCCTGATTCACTTCAAGTTGTTGCTGCTATGAACCTACAAGACTCATTGCAATAAACCTAAGGCCGTGTCAGGCTGATTGAGCAATTTTTGCTTAGACAACTAGTCAAATTTTCATTTTGTTACGCAGTTAGCTGCTAATCGATCTTAAAACCAAAACGTAAATATTTGCCTCATAAAATCCACTTCCTTTCTCCGAATTTAAATAAAAACCGATTCTGAAACGTGCAAAGAGGTTTTGCCTTCCTCATAAATACAGAAAACAAAACTCGTTACACAATAGAACCGGTTGAGGTTGAGCCTCTTTCTTTGCATCAGAGATCGTCGATGTGAGGCAAACAAAAACATCAAACTAAAACAGTTAAAAGGCTCCTTCCCCAGTTCGCTTTGTGCATTAATCAATTAACCTACGAGCAAATTGTAATAAGCCTTAAAAAATACCAGACTGCATAGAAAATACTGAAGACATTTGTAAAGCATTGGATTTTTTATTTAATTCATTAAAACTTAGCGTATATAAAGAGTTCCGAGTATAAATATTACTAACAAGTATGAAAAAATTCTAACTAACGAGTAAATGGCGCGATTAGGTTGATGAAATCACTTTGATCAAACATTTTCAAGGTTTAATATTATTTAATGAAAAAATAGCGCTAACGCGTTATTATTATCGAATGTAATACATAAGGGAGTTCTTAAATCATAGATAAATACACTCAGTAACCAACTGTTCTAAGCAAATGTATTAAAATGTATGAAATTCGTCTTAGATCAAATCATCCTGTTGACAGCTGCGGCACAATGGCTGTGTATACGTGTCAAATATAGGGAAAGTCAACGTCCTCGAAACGTTCGATCCGAGAGTAAACTGACACAGTGTTAATGAAAAATGGAATGGAAGGATGCTCACGTCTTCAATTGGGTGTGATTGGATGTGTGATGTGAGAAGAAAAAAAAGTGAGAGAGATGTGCTGACATCGATCCATCAGCACATCATCAGTTAATTAAAAGGTCATGTTCAATCTGGAGAAGAAAAATTGTTTTTTGTGTTCCCGGCACTGGGTATTGACATATTAACAGTTGTTACAACTTTTCTATTTTTTTTCCTTTCAATCTGAGCTCATTTTCTCTGCAAATTCGAAGGTGACTATAAGCTTTAAATATAGACGAACAGGGGTGTAGCTACAACTGGAGCAAACAAGGCAGTGTTCCGGGACCCCCGAGTGTAAGAGGCATCAAAAATACTTTCTAGTTCAAACGATATTTCATTACATTTCGAAAGTATAAGATTTCAAAAGTTTGAGAGGGCTCCACTTTATGTGATAGGCTAATTTACAATCCAACACCTTTAACGGGCTCAGTTTCAGCAAATTAGAAGGTGATTATAGGCTTTAAATTTAGACGAGCAGGGGTGTAGCCACAACTGGAGAAAACAGGGTAGTGGCCCGGGACCCCCGAGTGTAAGAGGCATCAAAACTACTTTCTAGTTAAAACGATATTCCATTAGATTTCAAAAAGTTGAGAGGGCCCCACTTTATGTGATAGGCTAATTTATAATCCAGCTACTTTTAACGACTCGTTCTCTTTTTGAGATTTTACTCTCCTCATAGCTGATTTGAAGGTTTTTGAAGAGCGGGTTGTTAAAAGCAGCTGGATTGGAAAAACGCTACCCGGCTGTATTCTCCCATCCTGTCAAGTCTGATGACCACTAAGCAAAACTGTTTCTTTAAGGCTATCACGTCAAGACTGGTTTGTAAGAGCCATTTAGTTTGGTAGTATTTTGACATGAATCTTCATTTTTATAAGTTTTTATATAAATGTAGAGTGCTCCAAAAAATAAATAAATAATAAAGAACGGACTACCCTGAATCACTTTTGATCTAATGATCAGTTCCTCACGTTTAGTTCGAGGGGCTGACATCAAATATTCTAATTAGACAGTGCAGACGATATTTTAAGATATTACAAAAACGTACTTTCTCTGAATAAACACATCTTTTTTTCGATGAATTCAAATTTCTGACCTCCAAAGTATAAGCGGTAACCGTAATCTGGGAACTATGGTCCTAATAGTTTGGTCAACAGAGTTTGGACCCATTAATGTTTATTTTACTTTTTGCGTATTTCGCCATGTCTCGAGAATTTTTAAACAAGTTGAAAAATTTTTACATACAATTTTAAGATTGGTTTATCCAAAGAGAATTCCACACAGAAAATAACTAGAACAGTAGACGGATCATGAATTAGAATCCCCTTGCCATCAGGCTAATCGTGAGAGGTTTACGTGGTTTTCCTCTCCATGTAACGCAAGTGCGGTTTAATCGCATCAAAAAGTTCTCCACAAAGGTCAAAGTTTGTCTCAATGCTTGATCCAGAAGTTCTCTTGTCTTCTGGATCGGGTTCGAAATTACAAGGCTACGGAGTTGCACATTGGTTGCTGTAAACTCAAAATTGGGTTGTCTGTTCAACAACAGTTATAAAAATAAACACAAACAAAAAATAAACATCCTGAATAATTTATGATTTAATGATTGGATTTCCACGTACTCAATCGTAATGGATCAAGGGTGGGACCTTAAACATTCTAATTAATTTGTGGAAATGATATTTTAAGTTACGAAATCAGACACAAAAATTTACTTTCTCTGAATAAACATACCTTTTTTTCCTGACTGATTTGGATTTATGACCCTTAAAATATGGAGGTATCAACAATCTGGAAAATATGGTCCCTATAGTAGGTCAGGAGAGCCGTCCAAAGTTTACATCCTTTAATGTTTATTTAAATTTTTGTTAATTTCGCTATTTCTCAAGAATTTTTTAAGTGAATCGAAAAATTGTTGCACACAATTATAAAATTCGTTTATCCAAGGATAATTAAAAAAAGAATACTTTTTAATAATTATTTATTATTTTTTATTATTTTATTTAATAATAATCGAAAAAAATCTTGAATTTCAAGGTATACAAATTTGTACGTCATTCTACAGAATATAATTTTGTGAGGCAAAATACAAAATTTGAGTGACATTGGTTCTATAGTTCCTCAGAAATTGAATATTAGTTAAGTATTGCATTGAGCGAGCGACATCTTAAATCAATAGACAAAATGACAAAAACTAAAAGTAAACTGTAGTTACGTAAATAAATTTACTACATATTTACGTACATTTACTACTAACTGTTTACTCAACTGTGGAATAGGAACGTAATCAAAAAGTAAACAGCATTGAAATTTATATAAAATATTTCATCATTCATTGACTGGTTGTAGTAATGCACGATTTAAAAACAAAAAATTATTACATGGAATCATTTTGAATTTTGATTTATGTGTAAACAAAAATTGACGTTGTAACTAAAATAATTGTAAATTGTAATCTGAAATTTTTCTTTTTAAATATATTTCTTTTGAATTGAAGTAAAGCCCTAACTTAATAGATTTTTTCCCGGTAATGGGACATTCACTCAAGTTCTAATGTATGCTTAGGACTGTTTCATTTGTCTCATTAAATACAGTCGGACTTCTATTTAACGAACTTCCATTTTGCGAATTTCTCTATTTTGCGAATTTTTTCGAGGAACCAAGAACATCTTGGAAATTTCTTCGTAAAACAACCTTCAAATAGTGAGTGAATTTTCGATTTAACGAACTTTTCTTTGAGATCCACTTTCCTTATTTCCCAAATTATTTCTGAATATTTTACACCCTTGTGCAAATTAATTGAAACAAACTTTTGGTTGGACCTTTGCAGCCTATTGACGGTATGATGCGTTCTGAGCAGTACATTACTATTCTGGGTAAAAAAAGTTGTTCCAGAGTTGAAGAAACGATACCTCCAGGATCAACAGGATACCAACAGGATTTAGCTCCTTGCCAGACGTCCAAAATTGTCAACATATTCATGTCTGAGAATCAAATTGAGACATTGGAATGGCCAGGGAACTCTCCGGATATCAACCCAATTGAGAATCTCTGGGCCATATGCAAGAATCGCCTATTAAATATGGACTGTACAACTATGGAGAAGCTAATCACGGCGTTAATTCATGTGTGGTACAAGGACACAAATATTATAAATGACTGTAAAAAATTAGTGGAATCCATGCCGAATCGTGTCCAAATGTTAATAAAATGTCGTGGAGATCATATTATGTACTAAAAATTTTTGAGTTTGTATAAATTTAAATAAAATAGCATTTTCTCTTAGTTTTCTGAATTTATTGAGTTTGTTTCAATTAATTTGCACAAGGGTGTAAACTTGTTAATGCATTTTATGGGGGAAATGACTTTAAATTGATTTTCGAAGCTACTTAACTTTTAGGGAAAGCATTAAAATCCCTTTCCCTTTTTGTTTGTCTTTCAAACGAAAAACTTTGACAAAATTAACGGATTTTATCAGTAGAAATTAAACTTAAGAACGCATGTGGTAATGTATGCTTAAAATTATTTTTATAATAAATGCAGCTACAATTTTATGCATAAATTTAGCTCTTTTTTAGTTGAAAATGTATGTAGCATGATAGTGTAACACTGGATAATGCTTTGCTCTATTCATGCTTTCCAAGCAGATGTCTTTGATGGTTAAGATTTATAAAATAAATAGTAGATATTAGTTTACAAGATAAAGGTGTATCAATTGCTATTTTAATTATGTTTATGAACTTAAAACCTGTTTTGTATTGTTTAAATATTTCAAAAGGTGATTTTCTATTTAACGAATTTTCCATATAACGAATTTTCCATATAACGAACTTATCGGGATTTAGCGACTTCGTTAAATAGAGGTTCGACTGTAATACCTTTTAGCGGTTTTATTTTATTTTATTTTATAACCTTCGTTGAACAACCGACCCAATTTAGAGCTTGCGACTACTGGTGTTCCGTAGCCTTGTAATTTTGAACACTATCCAGAAGACAAAGGAACTCCTGGATCAAGTATTAGGAGAAATTTGCCTTCTTGGAGAACTTTTTGATGGAACTAAGATGCATTTGCGTTGCACGGAGAGAAAAAAATCCCGAAAACCTCCCACACTTAACCTAACGGCAAGGAGACTGTAATACATGTTCCGACTACCACTGCAGATACTTCACACCAGCGCTGTGGTAGGTACGGGCTGGGTGCGGAATTCGTCCTTAATATTCGAATCCGGGTCACTTCAATGGGAGGCAAGTGCTCTATCCTTTGAGCCAACATGGCTCCTTCTTTTAATGATTATAGGTGGACAGAGAAAAGTGCGCTAAAACAAGAGGATAAAAACACTAGAAAAAATTAAACAACATTCCGAATCGAATCGGACGTTATATATGTATATAAAATTCTTAGTGAGGTGCTTTTTTACGAAGTATTTTAGACCTTTTTCTATCAGGCTTTTTTCCCGGAACATGCACCAAGGGACCAATATTGGGATGTCTGGATTTTTCAATATAGGTCCCAGAGTAGCCTATGTTCAATCTCCACCGGCTAAGCACTCCCCGTGTAGTAAATGGTGACTGGTGCACATTAAATTTGTCGGATCACAAAGTCCTCCATGTTCTCACAATAAATCATACCTCACTGAATTGGATATCGACCGTTCTCTGGTTCGGTTCGAAACTACGATCTGTATATGAATGAATGAATAAATGTATGAATGGGTTCGCACTATAAACAGACTGTGACGTGTGTGTAGTTGAAGTCGTATTCTTGGCCATAGATGGCGCCACTGAAAAACAAGAAACGCACCCTCTACCTTAAATTCGCTTGCTTTCACCAAGTATGCTTGTTGACATGGGCAAGTTGCATTAGAGACAACAACAACAGAATAGCTTATATAGGGCCAGTATAAGGCTTATATTGGCTGAATAATAAATATAAAATATCGGGTGAATCTGACAATTCTATATAGGGAAAATATAGGTTGTAAAATTGTAAAATATCGGGTAAATCAGACGACTCTATATAAGGCCAATATAGGTTGTAAAGTGGCTGTGAAATATCGGGTGAATCGGGCCAATATCGGATCTATATAGAGCCAATATCGGAAAATAACGAACCCTTATTGAATTAAGATTAGTGAATATTGATCCAATGAGAGCCCAAGTAATTTTGCTGCTAGGATAATTTTAGCAAGAAAAAACTTTACCTAGCGGGAAAAAATGTACCATCAGAAAAAATGTTTCCACCTAAATTTAAGAAATTAATGAATAAAAACAAAAGATTTTCTAAAGAAGGTTCAGTTACCTATCGAGGCACTATTTTGTACTGGTCGGAAAAATAGCTCAATGAAAAAAGTGGTCAGATACGCTTAGTATAATTAGATATATTTAGTGTTAGCTACCACTTATAAAACCTTTAGCATGGGCCCGCTGTAGATCAAAAGTAGGGGGGTTTGAGGTGAAGACTCTACAATTTCGAGACCAATGGTATTGATATTGATTGTTGTAATGTGATCATCATTGCGTAAAAGCCGCCTTTACTTCATAGACAAGTAAGCTCGTACCCATCGATCTAAAGCTCTTCATGCTATTGAGATTTGCTCCCCTGACTTTTACACACACAGCTAATTTTTTTTTAAAAATTACATTTAAAAGAATTTTGCGAAGAATAATCTATCATGATATATCATAGTGGATACAAATTTCTAGTTTCTTCAAAATAAATTTTACGAATTAAACAATCGTGTTACCAGTCTTTATCTTTTTGTAAAAAAAGGACACGTTTGTTTCCGAAACGGGAGCCTTACCTCCCAACGAGTAAACGACCAATATAAAGGGTTTTTTTACATTAGAAGGCGTTGTCCTATCTCATCTTATACAATTTCTGCGTTATTGTATTCGTTTTTTTTCTAAGGCTATATTTGTCTTCGTTGCCTGATTGTTGTTATTTTTTTACTTATATATAAAAATATACACGCATTAGATAAGATAGCCAGGAATGGTAGTAAAGGTATTTCTATCCAAACATGGTAACAGCGGCACCTCTTTTTTATTAAAAATTCACATAAAATATAAATTTATTAGAAAAAAATAAGGTAATAAGTCTAATATGAGCTATGATGGTACAGGGGATAGAGCGTCCGCTTTCCAATGAGGTGGCCGAGTTCTAGTCCCAGCGATGACTGGTCAACACGAATTCCGCATCTGGCTTTCACCGACCACAGTGCTGACAAAAACTATCCGCAATGGTAGACGGATCATGGGTTAGAGTCCCTTTGCCACCAGGATAACCGTCGGAGGTTTTCCACTCCATGTAACGCAAATGCGGGTTAGATTCATCAAATAGGCCTCCACGAAGGCAAATTTCTCCCAATACTTGACCCAGGAGTTTTCTTGTCTTCTGGATTGGGTTCGAAATTACAAGGCTACAGAGTTGAATATTAATAGTTGTAAACTCAATAGGTCGGATCGGTTGTTCAACGACGGTTATAAAATGTGAAATGAGTATAATATGTGAATATTACAGCAAATTTCAGGCTATAACCTTCGTTAACTGATTAATTTTGATTAGAACTAAATTTGTTTTGAGCCTGGTAGAATAAGTCAGCTGTTCCAGAATGGTGTATTGATGAAGAGTTAAAGGCCTTCCGCGAGTTAATATTTTTTATAACCAGTAACGAGTTTTGAAACCTCCAATTCTATTTAGATCCAACCTATAATTCATGATTCATTTAATATTTCAGTTGCCGTTGAGAAATTATTTCAAGTAAAATGCAAATGAAGTAGAAATGTTATTTTTTTTAAAAAGAAAATACAATATTTCTAACAACAATATATTAGAACAAATTATGAAAAGAAAAAGCATTTATAAAATATTGCATTAGTATTTCTTATTGTGCTTTTCAAATCAAAGAGAAATAGCTAAATTTTCTAATGAAGAAATGTTTCCTTAACATTCATTTTCAACCTTTATAGAGATTCTGTTAAGTTTTTATTTTGAAGCAAACCATAATTCGTCCCATTTTTAAAATTTAATTTAATTAAAATGTAATGAAAAAAATTTTTTTGATAATTTATGGTTACGTAGAATTTAAATAAAAATAAAATTAATCGCGTAAAGATCTTTACTTTTAAAAAGGAGTTAAAGACTTCAACGGAAATAATGCATTTTTTACTATAAAAAAGTTCTCACATATATTTACATGAGTAAAATACCGATTTAAATTTTCATAAATGTACAGTGAGCAAAAAAAAGGACCACCCTGAATAACTTTTGATCTGATATCGGATCTTCACGTTCTAGGGCTCAATCGTAATGGTTCGAGGGGGTGACCTCAAATATGCTAATTAATGAGTGTGGACGATATTTTAAAGTAAGAAATCGGACACAAAAATGCAATTTCTCTGGATAAACATACTTCTTTCCAAAGGATTCGGATTTCTAATCCCCAATAGGTAGTCACAGTCAATAGAGGGTAGTCCCAATCTCAAAAATATGGTCCCCATAGTTTGGTTAGGAAAGTGATCCAAACTTTGGTCCCCTTAATATAAATTTTACATTTTGCGTATTTTGCCGTAATTCCAGAACTTTTGAAGTGAATTGAAAAAATTCTGCGAACAACTATAAAATTCGTTTGTCTAAAGATAATACCACGCAACGCAAAAGATAAATTTCAATAAATATTTGTTATGTTTTATTTTTAACAATATTAAAAAAAAATTCGAATTGTAAGGTGTACAATTTTTTACATCATTTTAAAGTATCTAATTTTACAAGGCAAAATACAAAATTTGAACAAAATCAAATTTTAATTGCACGACTTTTCTAACATTCAATAAATAAATAACGTTTTGAAATGTTTCTGTTGTTTCAGCAAAGACCTTACTTTCACTTTCACGAGTAGGTTATGTGCGGATTATCTAGGTAGTTTGCAGACTGCTTACGTAATTTTTTGAAATGAAATAATATTTTTGGCACATTAACGACTTTCGTATAGTTATATTTTGTTTCTATAATTCTATCTACTAATTTGTTGATTATTTTGAATTATGTAAAATTCCTTAATTATAATAATATTTCAAACCTTATGATACTTGTAATTATAGGTTTTAAAATGATTGATTCTATTAACTAATGTGTTGATTATTTTATTGAAGTAACCTGCTTTTTTAGATAGTAAAAAATAAATAATTATTCTTCACATATCGAAACATTTCTGTTTTTTCAATAAATATCTTATTTTCACTTTAATGAGCAAATTATATCTGAAGTTTTCAGACTACTTAGGTAATTTGAGAAAAAAAAAACAATTTCTGGCACTTTAACGGATTATCTTAGTGAATCTGCTCATTCGCTAGATAATCTGCAGAATAAATATTTTCGACACTTTACTCTTCGTTCAGGGGGCAGCGAATTGTAGAGCAAGCCCCATACATTCAAATACCAGTCCTCGTCTTAAAACTAACCAAATCTAACGAGCAAAGAAGTTTGAACACAAGATTTATTTCCTTTTTTATTATCATTGTTTATTGAGAATATATTTAAGATTTTACTATTGTAGGAAGTGGTTAAAGTTCTATTTTTATTGCGCAAGTTCAGTGTAAATAGTTTAAGTATAAAACTATAACTAATAATAGTTTAAGTATAAAAAAGATAATACTTTATAGACAAAAGAGGTAAATTCATGTTACTTCTCATCTAAATTTAACTTTATTGGAGCTAGTATTTTTTTTTTTTTTTGTTACGTCAAAACATCTACAAACTTACTTTACCTCATATTGCGTAAGGAATGTTATTATTTCTGAAGTAAAGTACCACGATTGCATTAGCTTTCAACATTCTAAAGTGGTTTTGGTAATAAAAGAAACTTTACTTTAAATGCTGAATATTAAGATAATATCAGTCTTTAGTTTTCGAAGAAGAAAAAAACTCTTCTTTTTCTTACCTGATTTCTGAAAGTTTGGACATTAAGCAATGATTTGTTCATGAATTCAAATAATTTTGATTAAAATTTCATTTGAATATAAATAGCTTGACTCCATTTTCCACCGAAATACAGAGAACTCCGATACTAATAATATATATACGACTTTGATTCAAAGCATTAGAATATTCACTTTTCTCATCCAATAAAAATAAAATACTTTATTTTTAAATATCACATTATGCATATTTGCAAGCGATATTTTTGTGAGGAATCTATTTTCAAGCAAAAATAAATAAAATAAATAAATAAACTTCAAATTATTAAATTTTTTTATTTAATTGGTCTAAATTATTAAAATATTTACAATAATCTTTGTTTTTAATAATTTTACGAGTATATTAGGAGAATTTTAAATTTAGTGCAGACGACAATTTGCAGAAGACTTCTTTTCTTTGTTTAATGCTTGAAATTTGTTTTTAAATAGGATGTTTACGCGATATTACAGAATAAATAAAACAAGTTAGTAACTTAGATTTACAAGGTAAAAATCAACAATACATTTTAACTTAACTAAACTCCAAGCGTATGCAGAATCTTACAACAGTATTGGAAGAATGAAAAGTTTAGAAATAATTGTGGCAATGGTGAATTCGGTCAGAGGCGACAAAAAAGCTGAAGACTATAATAAAAAAATAATCGATTCAGGAGTGTATGATATTTGCATGGGAAATGGAAAGAAGGAATTAATATTTTTAAATCATTTTCATAAATGTAAGTTTTAATCTTATGTCCAAGCAATAAAGCCACTTATGACTGTAAAACAAAAGCTTGTAAGAATTATATGGTACACATCAAGATTGCTATGGAACTTGGGCGATTTGAAAACTATATATTTAGAGACGAAAGTATTTTCTATGTCTCGTTTGGCAATCGAGTTCAAGTTTAGAGAATAAAACAAAAAGCATTTAATAAAGAGTGCCTGAAATGTTTAGTAAAATTTGCTGTTAGTGTAATAATGTGGAATTGCAGGAACACACACGGACCTGGAAAGGTATGCATTCTTAAAGAAAAAGTTAATTCAGATATTTATGAAGATATTCTCAAGAACTATATGATTCCATGGCTAGAAGTCTCGTTTAAGGATGACTTTATCTTCCAACACAATTTAGATTCACTTAATTGCATCAAAATTAACTAAAATCTGACTGGAGTGGCATTAAAATTACAATACTAGATGTGGCAAACTAATTCACCAGCTTTTAATCCCATTCAAAATTTATGGAGATATAGTAAGGAAAGAACTGAAAGAAGTTACTCTTGCAAACAAAACTGAGATAAGTGGAGAGAATTTAAGTCTTCTTGAGCTTATGCGGACAAAAAAGACCGCCAATAGCGCTTATTTGCCATGATCAATGATAAAGGCGATGCTATAAAATGTTAAGTAACTTTTTTTTCGCCATTTATAATTTATTTTCAGTATTCATAATTGGATATTATAATATTTTGGATCACATAAAATTTTATTCTAATATTTTTGCTTTTTTTCCCAGATACAAATTGCGTTTATAAATTACGTCAGAAATAAATTTTTCAGAATTAATTTGTTCTTTATTTTTTAAGTTTAAAAATACTGTGAAATATATAAATTTGACTAGTTAAACTTATAAATTAATTTAAGTAAGTAAAAAACAAACAAATGAAATAAGAGATTTTTTTAATTCGAATAATTTTTCAATTAATTATAATATTTTGAATCAGTGCTTTCTGAGTCTTCATAAAAATTTTAAAAAAATTAACAATACGTAAAATGCCACAAATTGCTAATCAACTGCTTTAACACTTTTTAATATTTAAAGAAAAAAAAACGTTTTGAACTGTAACCAATCACTTATTAAGTCAATAAGAACAAGGAAGGTATTAAAACTAGTTTTCACTTAAAAATAATTTAAAAAATGTTCACTGAAAAATAATTTAAAACTAGTTTATTTAAGAATGAAACTTTTCTAGTTAAAAAAGTTTTTTTCCCTTATACGTGCAAATAATATAATTAAACTAATGTTTCCAATGCAAATAATGTTTTGCTTTTAATTAAATTTTACTTGATAAAATAGTTTCATAGGTAATATTAATTAAAACTCCTAAACGCAATGTTTGTATAAGTAAAAAGTTGGTTGCAAAAATTATTCTGACAGGCAATTTATTAATTTAATAAATATCGCAGCAAAAAAAGTTTTAAAACAAATATTTGAACTTAAAATGATTAATGGCAGTTATTATTTAACACAATTTTTAACGCATTGGCAAACTAATATTAAATTAAAACTGAATCTCCTTATGTTCTAATCACCTAACAATTCTTTTTCTTTTTTTTAAATTAAAGTGCGTTTAAACTTTAACCTAAAATCGATTAAACTGATATTAATTACTTAACCTGCATTGTAACGATTTATTTTTATCTAAAATTTATTAACTGATTAAGTTATGAATCTTACATAAATTTTTTTTAAAAAATATTAATTTTAATCATAATTTCCAAAATGGAATTGGAATACTTTCAAAACAACCACATTATGATTCTAAATAATAATTTCAATTCAACTAGCTTCAATTATTTGAATTGCTCGAATTTAATTTAACTGAAAGTACGTATAATTATGCTTAATCAATGAAATTTGATTTATAAGAATACATCTTAAGAAAATACGCATATAAATTCCAGAATTCAATATATATATATATATATATATATATATATATATATATATATATATATATATATATATATATATATATATATATATATATATATATATATATATATATATATATATTAATTTGACCATTGAAGTTTGACTAACTTCCATTCCACTCTTTAAACTAATCAAATTCAATTAAATAAAATATAATAACAAATAAGGTTGAATTTATAAAAGTATAAATGAAAACAAACATTAAGTTCAAATGTAATAAGAATAACTTTCTCTTTTTGAATGACTAAAATTTAATTAAATTGTGAAGTTTTTTTTAATTAAAATTTAATTTATACAAATTCGTATTTAAATACCTAAGAAAAGCACATTAATTTGAGAAATAATATTTTGCAATTTTTTAAAGTACAAATAGTTTTTAATTAATTATTCATTGATAACATTTAAATGCATTACCTGATAATAAGAACATCACTTATCGAAAATAAATGATAATATCAAAAAAGCAAGCGATAATAAATAAATAGCGATAGTAAAAATGAAACCGATTAAGAAAAATTATGATTAAATATGATAAAACACAAATAATAGTGCAAACGAAATTCAACACTAGATAAAAAAAAATATATGAAGATACATAAATAATAATTGCATAATACTACAATAGTAAATGTGAAGTACTTACAACCAACCAAGAGGAGATACCGGCGTTCTAGATGCCATGCTGCATGAGAAAAAGAACAGCAGAAGATGAAGATACAATCCTCGCATTCCGACTCGTCACTTCCGGATCGTCAGGTATCAGCCAAACGATTGCCAAAGGCGCGCCGGCGCTCTTTATAGTATTCCAATGGTATACGTGACAGTTCCTCCGTAGGCAGGCTTTAAACACCTGCTGGGCCGAAATCATTTCGTCAGTGGTCCGCGCCTCCGATGAGCTGACGCGCGTTTTTTAAGAATTGCGTGGAGGAAGATTTCGGATTAATGGATAGCGGCATCAAATAAACATGAATGAGAAATTAATCCCGCCAATGAATGCCTTGTTGGTTTTTTTTTTCTCCTTTTTTTCTGCTGTGAGTATTTATTTTGCATTCGTTTTCTTTTAGCGTGTGGGAGAATTTGTTATGATGGACCTCATTATTTATTGATAATCGCGTGCGGAAGTTCTTGATTTATGCGCGTTAATTACAGATTTGTAAAAATGAAGATTAACTTATTATTTTCATTATTGCGCTTTCAACTTGAATTATGTTTCAGTGATGATTTTGATTTTTTATTCTTTTTATTAATAAAATATTTATTATTCGACAAATAGAGTCATAGAGGGCACTTACGATATGGGGTTACGCAAAAAAAAAAAATTATTATTATTATTTAAATATGGCATAAATTTATTGTTAAAATTGAAGAAAAATAACCATAGATGAATTATTTGCAAGTGTTTAAAATTTATTTATTAATTAATGTTTATATTTTATTTATTAATTAATGTTTATATTTTATTTATTAACTAGTGTTTATATTTTATTAATTAATCAATGTTTATATTTTATTAATTAATTAATGCATATATTCCATTAATTAACAAATGATTATATTTTATTTATTAATTAATGTTCATATTTTATTCATTATTTAATATAAACTTTTCCTTTAATAATTTATGTTTATCAATAAAAGCAATATTTTTTGGTTGGGCTAATTAAGTAATACATTTATTTAGTTATGCTTATTGTTAACATAACTTAAAAATTAATAACAAAGATACATCGAAAATAAATATAAAATTACTTACAATAAAAGGATGTCCGTTAAGAAATCTATTAAGTTAAATATATAGTATTAATAAATTAAAAATAATAGTAACAGAACAGCGTACACTGTAAAGACTGGTGTAATATCTCTCTGAATCTGATGTTGAACAACCCAAAAAAATGATGTGAAGGAGCACTTCATTCCGGTTTAACACCAAATCGAGTATTCATATATGATTTGAAGGATGTAATTCAAATCTAAACACTTATAATTGAATAATCTTACACCAAACTCTCATGCTTTTACACCTTACAAGTATTATTTATACTTTTGAAAACACCAATGTTGGCGTGTTTTGAATTTCAAGAAACGCCAAGTAGAATAAAGCAGAGTTGGCCAAAAATGTAATCGATTACATTTCTTGATTACAGTAATCAATTACTTGTAATCATGATTACAATTTTCAGAAATTTTGAGTACAGCTGTAATCATGATTACAATTTTGATTACAGTAATCAATTACTTGTAATCATGATTCCAAGTAATTGCGATTACAAGTAATCACAACAAAAACGATTACGAGTAATTATGATTACAAGTAATCAAAATATATGATTATATGTAATCATGATTACATGTAATTTGATTACATGTAATTATGATTACATGTAATCTAAATACACGATTACAAGACTATTGTATTCTTATAAATGATTATATTTTACAGTAGATAGTAGAATGTATTTTATAATGATACATTTTGCACGTATTAATATGTACTGCATTTTGTACGTATTTGTATACGTACAAATGAATGTAACTAAAATGTATGTACATATGATTTTATCTAGTGCATATGTTCAGACATTTTAGTTTCACACACATGTACATACACTTATATTGTAGGTATAAAATATATGTACGTATGTATATAGATAATAATTACGTATGTATGTGCAAACAATAGACATGTACATTTATACACAATGAATATATGCATTTTATGCAAATATTTGTGTATGTAAAATGTATATCTATGTTCATGTACGCATGTATATACAAGTACTTATGTTTGTACGAAAATACATACATTGTCTGCACAATGTATGTCCCATGCATGCATGTGCAATTTATTTATGAACAGTATAATATATGTATGCATGTACAATATAGGTATATCTGTAGGATGTACAATATATGTATGTATACATGTACATGATATGCATGTCCAGTGTATTTATGTACACATACATAATATTTTTATGCTCAATGTATGTATCCAAATATGCATAATGCATTTGTGTACGATTGTACGTACATTGGGCGTATTTATATTTTACATATATTCATACATACATTCGACATGCATAACGTACGTACATACACACATTTGAGATGCATATATTGTACAGATGTATATACATATAGCGTACAGATGTATATTCATATAATGTACATATGATGAAATGAACATATAATGTTCATATAATGTACATATGTGTGTACATATACAGTACATATGTGCATAAATATATTGGGCATAATTCTTTCGTACAAATTTTACATGTGTACATGCATGCTATCCCTATCTATGCATATGGTGCAATGTATATATGTCCAATGAATGTATCCACACATGTACAATACACGTATGTTCCATGTATGCATAATGCACGTACAATACATGAATATGTACATACATTGTACATACATACATTGTACATATAATACATGTACATACATTGTACATGCGTACATACATTACACATATACATATGTACATTACATTTATGTCTAAATATGTGTACAATGCAATAAATAAAATGCATGTAAGTTAACTTTTAATGACTCAAGCAAGTTAAATGACGAAATCAAACGATATTTAAATTTAGTTTTCAGCTTTAATTGTTCTATATCATTTTGAAACTCTCTGAATAAAAAATTATTTTCAGGTATTTTCATGAAATGTTTGATAATACAGATTTATTTTTTTCATAAAATAATGCATGATTCATAGAAATTTTTAAATGGTAAGAAAAACGGTAAATTTTATGTGTGGAATTAATATTTAGAAATTCAAAATAAAATTATCGTTTGCTTTCTAAAAAATATGAGGTCGAGTTTCATATGCCTTAGAATAAATTTTAAAACAAATTTTAATAACTTTACTCATATAATTTTTTTAATGTATGCACAATGTATGTGTATATTGTAATTACATATATTTAAATGTGCGCATGTATTTGTACATTACTTGTAATTATGTACATGTATGCGTTGTATGTACATGCGTACATTGTGCATATAACTATTTTTTTTGTACATCCATGCAATACATGCGCATTAAGTATTAACAAAGTATGTAGTTATACAAGTACATACGTAAGTTGTACATAAGTACATACTTTGCGTGCACATATATCGATGTACATATAAATATGCATGTATACATGTACGCATTTTATTTACGCAACTATGTGCATATATTGCACCTTTAAGTAACATTCTTACATATTGTACGTACATACGTACAATTTTATATACATACGTACATTGTATGTACGTGCTATTATCGTAAATTTATACAATATATGTACTTAAGTACATAAAAGCATGCAAACGCATAAACATTATTTTCATATACGTTCATACATACATTGTCTATGTATACAAAGATACAAAACATTGCCTTTTTGTACAAACTAACATACATTCGTACATGTATCATAAATGCATAATTATATGTGCTAAGTATATGCGCATTGCATTAAGTATATTACAATATAATTATGCATATTGTACGCACAAACAACGTTTGTGCATACGTTGTATTTATAGGAATCGCAAATTGTACGTTCATGCGTGCGTACATTCTATGTACATAAAAATATGTAAACACATGAATACTTACATAAAAAATTTGACTATAGTATACAATCGTAATAACTTGTAATCGTATAGTTTGATTACAAGTAATCAGAATTACATGTAATCAAATTACATGTAATCATGATTACATGTAATCATATATTTTGATTACTTGTAATCATAATTACTCGTAATCGTTTTTGTTGTGATTACTTGTAATCGCAATTACTTGGAATCATGATTACAAGTAATTGATTACTGTAATCAAAATTGTAATCATGATTACAGCTGTAATCAAAATTTTTTGAAAGTTGTAATCACGATTACAAGTAATTGATTACTTGTAATCGTGATTACAAGTAATTGATTACTGTAATCAAAATTGTAATCATGATTACAGCTGTAATCAAAATTTTTTGAAAGTTGTAATCACGATTACAAGTAATTGATTACTTGTAATCGTGATTACAAGTAATTGATTACATAGCTGTAATTATCTGTAATCAATTACAGTTGTAATCGATTACTGTAATCAACAGCCAACTCTGGAATAAAGTCAGTAGTTTGTTTACAATCTGGAATGAGTTGGAGAGAGTTGGTCGTCATTTTTAAACGGAAGCAAAAATTTGCCGCTATTTATGCATGTATGTTTTTTATTGTGTAATAAGGAAAAATATATATTAATTTTTAAATCTCTGAGAACTGTATTAACTAATTTTATGATGCGTAATTTCTATCCGGTGTCTGTTTAGTTTAGTTCGAATTAGTCCTAAGATTCTTTCTGCGTAACGTGCGGATGTTCTATTTACAAACTAATTTTATTTGAAGAATTCGTGTATATCTGCATTCTGAATTAATGGTTGTTGCTTTTTATTGTAGTGAGAAAATAACTTTACTGGCTCTTATCTATATCTTATCTTACTGTAATTGTAAATTTTAATGTAACTATTTCTTATTAACTGTATTTTAATGTAATTATAAATTACAATTTAACACCAAGTAGTGTGAAAGAATATTGGTGTAGTGAAACACTATATCCAAGAGTCATGTATAGCATTTCATCACATCATTTAGGTGAAAAGAAGTTGCCACTATCTTTGGCGAGGACATACACTAAACTTTTTAACAATATACAAAAATACAATACGATTGCACCGCCCCATTTTTGGCAAGCATTTCGGTATTTTTACATCTCTCAGGGGCTAAAGTTAAATTTAATTTATATATTAATGGATAGTGCCTTAGTCCTAAATGGTTCGAATTTTTTTTTTCACGCCATAATTTTATTCACCAGTGCAGTATAAGTATTACTATATCTCTCAATGGGTAAAATGTAATTTCAGTTTATCGATTAAAAAATAATGCGTCACCCCTATTTAGTTCCATAGCTTTTGTTTTCTCGGCATTTTTCATCCCACCGTGTAAAAAAAATTTACATTTCCAGGGGGGCAAAAGGTAAACTGTAAAGTTTACCCCAATAAAGTTTGGAATTTTTTTCTGCGTTTTCCACGTCCATACAGTAATAAACGTTTATTCTTTTTTTTTCTTTTTTTTCCCTTGAAAGCCAACAGTAAATTCAGTTCATTGATATACTGCTATACATTGAGAAATAATGAATGCCTTAAGAATTTTGAATTTATTTGTCTATGTGTCATTTTATATAAATAACCACGAGTGCATGAGAAATTTACCTGAATAAAAATTCCTGAAGATATATATATATATATATATATATATATATATATATATATATATATATATATATATATATATATATATATATATATATATATATATATATATATATATATATATATATATATATATATATATATATATATATATATATATATATATTTCGATTACACTGCTACAAAGAAAGTTATCGCTTCTTTTTTCGCTTTGGCAACACAAAATTAAAATTTATTTTCGAATTTCTGAATAAAAAAAATTTTCTCGCGTAGACAACAAAAAGATGAGATTAACTGAGCTATAATTCGGGAAGAATTGAAAGGTTAAAAGCGAATACCTTGTTTATTTTAACAAACAAATTGCTCTAGAATCTATATTATGGTTTAATTATATTTATGCAAGTTCGATAATAATAATTTTATTCATTGAAAAATGAGTATTAGTCGTGCTGTTACGCTTTTTAAGTGTATTTTTTTTTTTAAAGCGTGCTTGAAGAGCAGAAGAAATTCTTGATGTTATAATAGATCTAGTTATAATAGTTCTTGATATTATATATATGGGTCATTCTCACAAAAACAGTCATTTTCATGTCCCCAGTATATTTTATGTTTGTTTTATGGGAAAGTGTCCTTCGGAATACAGGCTAACAAAAGAATAAAAATAAAATTATAAATTTATATTTTTTATTTATTTTAGGTAATTAAAATATACCAATATGTCATTCCCTCACTTGTCCCCACTGCTGATTTAAAAAAAGAAAAAAATTGTTTCTGAAATATATATATTTTTTTTTTTACAAATTCGTGTTTTTTATTTCAGAATACTGAAATATAGAATTCAGAAAATCAATTTTATGATTAATTTCTGATAAAAATATTAACACAGCACTATTTTAAACTTTGTCCCCAGTGTTTCGCGTCATTCCCTCACAACAATGTTCTTATCTCCTGTAATCTTCTTAGAATAAAAATATTTTAATAAAAACTTCAGAAGTTAACAACTGGCATCATAGAACAAAATTGCAGTATGTTTCCATCTTCAACTTAAAGAAGCTTTGCTGTGGAATAAATTTGAATGAATCAAACCAGGTAAAATTTTTTACATTTGTCATTCCCTTATGTCATTTTTAGAGTAAAATAAAATACAACTTCATCGAGAAAGTGGATAATTATATGTTGCTTTCTTGTATGAATATAATTGTATGTGATTGACTTCAGAAATTAATTAGGCCTAACTGTTATTTTTAAATTTTATTGAATTCGTCATTCCCTCACTAGTGTATAAAGTGAGGGAATGACGCTGAAGTGAGGGAATGATTCAAGATGAGTATATTATCAAATTTTTTTTGTTCAATCATACCAGCCAATTTTATTTCCTAAACCAGTAAAAACTACTAAATATATGACCAAATTATAATAAATATTAGATATACTTAGTATGTTATCATTTTCAAACTTTAGGTAGATGTAACTTAGATAAAAACATGTATTAAAATAAAATATCATTCCCTCACTATTAGTGTCATTCCCTCACTTTTTAAATAGTGAAAATAATTAATTTACTTATTAATTAATTTGAAAAATAAATTAATTTAATAAATAAATTAATTAATTTATTAAATTAATTAATTAATTATTAATTATTATAAATTAATTATTTAATTATTAATTATTATAAATTAATTAATTAATTATTAATTATTATAAATTAATTAATTATAAATTAATTATTTAAAAAATTAATTAATTTAAATATTAAGTATAATTTATAGGATATATACTTTCTTTATAATGCCATTACATATTTCTATTAATATAAAAAGTTTCAGAGCTTTTTATTCACTTTACTTTTTTGGGATTTTATGAACTGAAAAATGACAGTTTTCGTGAGAATGACCCATGTATATATATAACATAATGTCCCCTTGCCGACAGGCTATCCGTGAGAGGTTTTGGTGGTATTCCTCTCCTTGTAACGCAAATGCGGGTTAGCTCCATCAAAAAGTCCTCTACGAAGGCAAATTTCTCCCAATACTCGATCCAGGAGTTCCCTTGTTTTCTGGATTGGGATCAAAATTACAAGGCTACGGAGTTGAACATTAGTAATCGTAATGTTTTTTTTTGGAGCTTTAGTCTCATGCTTTGTCAATCTCTGCCCCTATGTGATTCCTCATTTTGAAAATTTTAATCACTTGTGTTCTTAGAGTTTTTATATATGGTATATATATGTCCTTTCTGTTTAAAAAAAAAATAATAATAATTACTGGAATTTGATAACTTTAGTACTGTTGTGCCAGCCATAATTATATTCTGAGTTACAAACATCCTTTATTTTCCATGTGAAATTGTTTCCTTTTATTAACTTTGCACCCCTACTGAAGATGCGACATCAATATCTCTTCTGATTGTTACTGTTTATTTTCTTTGTAATGTTTGTTTCCTTAGTTTATTTCTAAGTAGCACCGTTTTCTGGATTTCATATTTAATATTCCACCTATTTGTTAAAACTCTAATTTGAAAATTTTGAATATGTTTGCTCATGTAATTGAACTGTTACGCTCACTTCGAACTTTCGGAGTGCCCCTGGATGCCCCCTTACGGGGGCGGGACGGGCTTAAGCTTGTTATTAGTAGTCGCGTAAACCCATAAATTTGGGTCGGCTGTTCAACGACGATTATAAAATAAAATTATAAAATTTGGGAAGTTTAGTCCAAGTGGTTTAACTCGGAAAGCATTCGTCACAGAAAAGTCACATTTTTAAAATTCGATTTCTCCGAGATCTTTCAGTCGACTTCGTTTAAATTTTGTATTCTGAAAAGTAAAATTACATTCTTTAAAATAATGTAAGAAATTGTATACCTTTTAAAAAAATCTTGTTTTTTGCTTGGATATTCTTTGGATAAATGAATTTTATAATTTTGTGCATACGTTTTTCAATTCGCTTCGCATTGTATAAGTTTTTCAATATAGCGAAATATGCAAAAACTGAAATTAACATTAAGGGGTACATAACATTATTCACACGATTCAAGATCGTATTTTCACGATTTTATATCAAATATCGTATTTTGTATTCACGTGATTTAAGAGCAACTATTATTATTCGTGGTCAGGTGACTTAAAAATTATCCATCGAAATTTGTATTTATGCGATTTTAAAATCAAACATCGGGATTCGTATTCACGTGATTTAAAAATCATACACTGAGATTCCTATTCACACAATTTAAATAAATAAAATCACGCATCGATATTTTTTATTAAAACGTAAATAGCTTTCTGTGGATAAATATTTCATGCATATGCTTTTATCTTGCTCAAATCTCAGGTATTTTTTTTAACTATTTAAAAAGTGTTTTTGTACGTGACATTTTTGATTTCTATTTTCAGTTTTTCTGGGTTTTTTACCAAATTCATCCCTGTGGTATGAATCAATATAGATTTCTATAAAAATTAAAACATTTTAAAGAAAATTCGTGATTTTCAAACTAATTTCGCCAAAATGAAGTGGCGAAGAATAGGTTGAAACGAGTTGCAAGAGTTATTCAATGCATGCAGAATTCTTTTTTAATTGAGATTCTGTGTCCGGAAAAAGGTTTTCATTTTATCTAACCCTGGCTATCTTTCCCTGATAAAGCTTTATTAGTAAAATTATTTTACAAAAAAGGAGAATCTGCAAATTTAGCTCTATGTTCATATAGTACAATTCGGGTTATTAGGTTAGGTTATTATATGGTTGGTAGGTCACTGGACCCATAACCAAGAGGTCATGGGTTCAATACCCGTGTAGTAAAGGGTGACTGAAGCACGTTAAATCTGTCGAGTCACAAAGCTCTCCATGTTCCCATAACGAATCATACCTCTGGGGGTACTGATCCAGGAGTTTCCTTTTCTTCTGCATTGGTTCAAAATTACAAGGCTACCGAGTTAAACATTAGTAGTCGTAAACCCAAAATTGGGTCTGCTGTTCAACGACGGTTATAGAATTCGGGTTATTAAAGAACGAAAAGAACTAATGACTTTGCCATCTTCAACATACGGTGCCAGTGCTATTACACGACGAACTGGAATTTGTTATAGAAGCATGTGACGAAGTTTGAGGATTCTTCTAAAAAGATACTCGTATTAAATGCGATTAGTGTAAGATTTCAATCAGCTAACTTAACAAAACACCAAGATTTTGCTAACTGAGTTTTTTTGCTAATGGAGAATCATGTGGATCGGCCTTTAAATGATTTGTGGACAGACGATGCCCACTTTACACTATGTGGAAGTGTTAACACACACAACTGCCGTATATGGGCAAGCAAAAATCCATACAGTATTGTTGAAAAACCACTTAATGACGTAAATGTGACAGTTTGGGGAGGTTTTACCGCATCATTCATCATTGGTCCCTTTTTCATTGAGGAGCTGTATGGTGAAGCACTTAATACAGTTTCTGTCACAGGTAAACGATATGAAGCGTTATTAAAAATTATTTCCTTATTTACAAGAAAGGCAAGCACTTTCTTCAGTATTAGTTTTGCAGGATGGGTCCCGCAGTGGACTGATCATAAAGACACGGTTCCCAGTAGAACACCGAAGTCACTGGCTGCTGTCAGTAAGCCGGTGGGTGACCACTCTGATCAGTCTGCGTAGGGATAGAGGGTGTGCGGTATCGGTTCTCGCTAAACTTTTCTACCGTAAAGTGCTCGACTTCGAGCACAGGGCGTCGGGCTACCAAAGCTGGCGAGCCATCGCCTCTGCAAAGGATCGAAATTGCGATGGCATGTCTTCGGATCGTTTTCAGGGATGTTTTCCAGACCGTCGCCAATAGCCCATTGCGCAGCTCCAGTGCGAGGTTAATAAAGTACTTACTTTCATGCTGTATGGTATGGAGTGCCTCCGCACATAGCTACTCCTGTCAAGTCACTTCTGCGGTTGACATTTGGAGACAACCATGTCCTCAGTCGATATTTTTCACACGAATGGCCTCCAGATTTTACATCTTGTGACTTTTGATTGTAGGGATATTTAAAGTTATGTGTTCGGCTAACGTCTTTGGCTCAGTTAAAATAAGCTATACACCACCATGTGTCAGGTAATGAATGGAAATTTATTTAATAGCTATATTATTAAAACACTTTTATTGTTAATTTTATAAGTCCAGTAATTCAACTGCAATGCCATTCTTTCAGTCAAAATGTAACTAGCATAAATATTTTTTCGTTACTAAAAATAATCCCCCGTGTTTTTAAGCATTTCTGTGCAAACCGCATCGTTTCATAATTTAGTTAAGTTTTTAAACAGTATAACACGAAACAAATTTCAAATTCACGAAGAATTGATATTTAAAAAGTAATAATATAAATATAATGTATTCTATTTTTTTAAAATTAATATCTATTTATTTTATGCATAACCATCAAAAAGCTTCGAACACACAGGTTGAGCATAAAGGTTACACTTTCTAGATGAAATACTTTATAGTGACAGGGGTTTTACTGCTCTCGGTGAATTACAAACGATTGGTAAAACCAATTTAGCAAAGAGTGGCAGCGACATTACTACTCTCGATGAGATATTATGACCGACCTGTAAATCCAATTCAGATTCAGCAAAAACTGAGATGGATATTACTACTCCCGGTGAATCATAAGCGACTGGTAAAACCAATTCAGCAAAGAATGCCAGAGGTTTCACTGCTCTTGGTGAATTATTAGCAACCGGTAAAACCAATTCAATGCTATTGTTAACTATAAAATGTGCAACAAGAAAGAATAAGTTTGAAATGTTTAAGAAATATTTTGAGAAAAGAGGATGATCACAAGAAAAAGTTCGTTAAATAGAGAATTCAATTTACTATTTGGGAGTCATTTTACGAAGAAATTCTCTAAAAGTTCTTGGTTCATAGAAAAAAATTGCAACATAGAAGTTCGTTAAATCGAAGTCCAATTATATTTTAAAGTTGATTACACGATATTACTAAATTGAACGGAAACATGGTTCAATTTAAAGCCAACCGTCATCTATCAAAAGGTACCTCTTGATAGATGACGGTTGGCATGGTCGATTAACTCCGCCCCCACAACCTATTAAGATTGAAGCAAATTTGCAAGATATTATGGTTCAAAATTATAGATATTATATTACGGATTGGTTTATATAGGATTGATCCAATTTTCCGTAAGAGTTTTATAATCACACGAATGTCTTAAATAAGAACTTTATATTTATAAAATAAAAGGGAATAATACTCATATTAAAATACCGGTTACCAAAAAGTAACGGAAAGTCGTAACTGCATGTTAACTGCGCCGAAAATCCCTTAGTTACGGAAACATGTTATGTTCTCTGGGTATGTTTAAAACTAATGCAATTAAATGTATGGAAAATATTGCATGAACTTAAGTGCCGGTTAAATTTAATCATGGTAAAATCTCATTTGTGATTTAGAACAATTTTCTGATTTATTTTACTATTATTTGAAATAGAAGTTGTTGTTTTTAAAAGATTTTGTTATGTTTCATTAGAATTACCCATTTTCAATTTCAATGGTTTCACATTTTAATAAATTGCTGCATTTTAATGGTAAAAATGTATTGCAGGAAGATTGCAAACATTTTTTCAATGAAACAAGGGAAAATGAAGTAACTACAAAATAAAAAAAATATTACGGTATTGCATTTTAAACTGAAAGATAGGGAAACTAGATTACTTACTAGGTGTTAAAACAGTTCTACAAAAATCGTCTGCTTTTCACGAATTTCGAATTTTCGTGAAAGAATGCGGTTTGCGACCGAACTTGAAGCAATGAAAAGATTTTGAACTCAAAAGTCTGTCCTGCTACAAGGTCAAAAAGTTCTTTGAAACTGGTTAGTCATTTTATAATTAAAATTCAGCATTAGTAGAATAGTGGGTGACATTTTAAGTTTATAGTCTAGAAATAATTGATTGAGAGTAATGAAAAAAAACTTAACGTAATACCTTATCTTTTTCGAGTCTTCTTGAAAATGTGTTGCGCTTGCGGCGAACATAAAAGCAGTGAAATTCTAACAATTCTCATAAAATGATGAGGAAAAAAATTGCAGGAAAGCAACGTTACAAAATCAGATGGACATAAATTTCTTTCAGATCTTTAAAATATTCCCCGACGTCTTTAATTTTAGGTCATTGACATAAAATTAAGTAAAGAACGGCGAAATTTGATTGACCAACCAAAAGTATTTGATCCAAGAAGTAATAGTATTTAATTCAATTTCTGTTTTAAATAACTAATGGAAAAGAATTTACATTAATGCATTCTAACATAGAGAACCAAAGATGCTTAATTATTAAAAAGGGAAATTTTTGATTAAATAGAGCTGTAAGTTAACAGATGTTACGTTTGTTATCCTTTATATATTTGGGAGAAAAAAAACGTCTCTTGCAGTTTTCATTGCAAATAGAAATCAATCAGTTCAGTGTACAGTGAGCAAAAAAGAAAACAGACCACTCTGAATAACTTTTGATCTAATGATCGGATTTTCACGTTCTAAGACTGAATCTTAATGGCTGGAGGCGGTGGCCTCAAATATTAATAAGTGCAGACGATTAATATTAATATGTGCAATATAATGAATAAGTGCAGACGATATTTTAAATAACAAAATTAGACGTAAAATCGTACTTTCTGTGAATAAACATATCTTTTTATCAATGGAATCGGATTTATGACCCCTAATATATAGGGGGTAGTGGCAATAATATGGTCCCAATAGTTTGGTCAGGAGTTCAAAGTTTAAACGCCTTAATGTTAATTTTACTTCTTGCTTATTTCGCTATATATCTAAAATTTTTTAAGCGAATTGAAAACTCTTTGCCCATAACTATGAAATTTGTTTATCCAAAAATTATTCCATGCAAAAAATAACTTAATAGTAATATTTATTATTTCATTTAAGAATGGTTAAAAAAATTTGAATTGTAAGGTATACAATTTTTTGCATCCTTTTGAAGAATTTAATTTTATACAGCAAAATATAAAATTTGAGCAAAATCGACCAAGTTTTATTTGAATCTGTTTAGTTAGATTAATAGTTAAGGTTAGATTATTTTTAATCTTCCATTTCTCGTTTTTTTCCTTTTTTTGATTGATGATAAAATGCTATTTAACAGTACAATATTTAAAAAAATTAAGACTTAGCTTTATAAGAATGAGAGAACGAGCATTTGATAACTTTTTGGAAATGAACATTATAGATTTAAAATTAACTTGTATTTCCATTTTTATTTGAAGTGCCGATTTGGATTATGACGACAAATTATTTTAACATAAATTACTCATTAACAAAGCTGTTTTTCAAAAATGTAAAAACAAGCAAATGTATTATTAATTTATAATACTAAATTACCTTTTTGTTAAAGGCTCATTACAGAATTGTATTGGTATAAATTTTATAAAAGAACATCCTATGTAATAACAACCGCTATATCTCTTTTATTCTAAATAGGCAATGGCTTGTATGTTTCGAAAGATATTGCCGATTAAAGTCTAAAGTATCTTTTTTGAAAGTAAGGTATCTTAGCACTTTTTTATTATTGCTTAGTATTTTTAGTACTTAATACCAAACGCATTTTTAAATTTCAAACTTAAAGGAACATGTAAGATACAGGGGTTGGACAAAATAAGGGAAACATTTCGATGCTAACACTTTTTTTGATATTTCTCAAAAAAATACTAAGAGAATTAGTTTATAAATTTAAAAATGATTAGATCGTGTGATTTCTCATAGATATCAATGAAGTTTAAAGCCTTTTGAGGTTTAAGGGACCGACAATAAATTACAAAGGGAAAAAAATGTTTTTGAACACCCTATGTCATAAAATGTAGCAAAATTATTATTTTGGTTATTATATGCAATAATTGCACAATATTTCGTAAACCTAGCTTAAATATTTATGGAAATATGGATACATTTATAAAAGAGAAAAACTAATTTTTTTTTGTCTTACGTATTTTTGCTATGACTTCGAAAATATTCAATAAAATTAAGCAAATCTTTTGGATAAATTTAAAATTGATTACAAAATTGTTGCTTTAAAATTTGAGAAAAATTCGCTGAAAACTGCGCAAGATATGATAGTAATTAGAGTAGTTCTTTTATACATGAGCGGAAAAAATTTTTTCTTAATTTTGTCGTAAATTGTATTTGGCAACTAATTTTAAAAAAATCCGATTAGAATATCTAAAAGATTTAACAAGTATAAAGCAATTTTCTAAGTACTTTTTTTAATCATTAAAAGAAAGCTCAAAATAATAAGTTCCCCCCCCCCCACACACACAAATTACATTTTGTACTATTAAACAAGATTTATGAACCAATAATAACACCATTCTATGGTCCGGAAAACAAAGTTTGATGGTACTATTAAGAAATAAAACATGCGAAAGAGAGGATACTTCTATGGGGGATAGATCCCCAATAATGCCGGTATCATTTTTAATTAATCTTGCTAAATAGTACAATATGAAATTTGAGGAAAACCCCTTATCATTCTAAGCTTTCTTTTAAAGAGTAAAAAAACTACATAGAAAATTGCTTGAAACTCTTTAAATATTCAAATCGGACTTTTTATTAGTTGCCAAATACGATTCACTACAAAATAACAAACTTTTTATTTAAAAATTTTTCCACGCATGCGCAGTATTAAAGTACTACTTAAATTACTCATATCTTGCAAAGTTTTTAAGGAATTTTTCTAAAGTTTCAAAGCCATAGATTAGTAATTAATTTCGAATTGATTCAAAAGTTTTGTTTAATTTTGTTGAATATTTTCAAAGTTCTAGCAAAAAACAAACAAACAAAAAAACATACAATAAAATTCGTTTTCTAAAAATGTCCATATCTCCATACGTGTTTAAGCCAGGATTACGAAAATTTGTGTAAATATTGCATAGAATAATCAAAATCATAGTTATAAATTTATTACTACATTCTATGGCATAGAGTGTTAAAAAACACTTTTTTTTTCGCTTGTAATTTATTGTTGGTCCCTCATACCTCAAAAACTTTAAACTTCATTGATATGTATGAGAAATCGCACGATCTAATAATCTTCTAAATTTAAAAACAGATGTTTTAAGTATTTTTCGAGAAATATCAAAAAATGCGTTCGCATCTAAGTTTTCCATTATTTTTCATTCATTATTTCCAACCCCTCAGGGATGAGAATAGTCAGAAAGTACAAAAGAGGAAATCCAAGTATATATATATATAATTTGCATTTTTATTTTCAAATTTTTGTTTAAACTTGTAATCTATGTGATTATAAATCCCGATATGAGGCTTTTAAATCACGTGAATATGAAACTCTACATCGAATTTAAAAAATGCGAAAATACAAATCATGATGCGTAATTTTTAGATCAAGATGCATAATTTTAAAATCGCGCGATATTACAACCGCAAAAACGAATCACGACATTGGATTTTAAGCTCGCGTAGCTACATAGGGTTTTAAAAGCTCGTAAATACAAATCGCGATATTGGTTTTTTAAATCTCGTAAATAAGAATCGCAATGTTCAATATTTAAATGGCCTGAATAAGAATCGCAACGTTCAACTTTTAAATCAGGTAAATACGAAAATCGATGTTTGATAATAAAATCGCGATTTTAAAAATGCAAAAATACAAAACACGATAAAAGCGTAAATAAGAATTGCAATGCGCAACTTTTAAATCAGGTAAATACGAAAATTGATGATTGATATTAAAATCGCGTGAATAAAAATCGGGATATTTGCAGAGTCTGGACCTGGGATTTCTAAAAGGATTGTTTGAATTGTTTTTTGTTTACACAATAAATAAAAATTTACAAGATTAATTGAATGAGCAAATAAATATTTTCACCGCAAATTCACCTCTATTTTTTTTCGCTTTTTTTGTTTGCTTTCACTCCAGAATACAAGAAGCAGCGACGTCTAAATTACGAAAATACGAACTACCCCGCTGACGGATAAAAAATACGGAAAATCTTATTTTCTGTGCGTGAAATCGGAGAAAATAGCTAATATAAGTAAACATGCGGAAGGGTTAGCAGCTAGGACGTAGTTTGAATTTTCTGTTTTTCGTTGAAAATCGTAAATAAATATAATTATTTGACTTCAACAACTGAATTTTTTTTAAAAAAAAAACGGGATATTTATAAATAAATAAAAAAAAGAAACTTTTAGATAATCTGAGTTTTTGATAAAAAGGCTGAAATTCGAGAGACAAAAGCGAAAAAAATCTCATCCCTGTATTAAGGTCAACCAGTTTTATCCCAAGGAAATGATTTTTAGAGAAACTTCAGAGGGAGGAATGAGGACTTCAATAATTTCGCTCCGCGGAAAATTAAATTCCTCATAAAATATTTTAACTTGTGCAAAAAAAAATTTCAGCGGAAATTAGCGGGAAAAATCTGAGAAAAAGCGGAAATCCGCGAATCCGGAAGAATCTCATCCCTGAACCCCTGTACGTACACAATTAGGATACTAAATACTCTTCCATTATAGAACATTGTTTAAGATTGAACTCTTCCCCCCCCCCCTCTGTTCTAAACCTTTTCATGCCCATGGGTATATAAGGCCTCGAGCTTATTTTGCTAGATCCTCCAGACCTTGGATTCCTGCCATGCAACAAAATAATTTTTTCAGTACATCAATTTGAATCTTTCACGATATTTTGTCCACGAGAGCCTAGGTATGAGCGGCCGATGGTAGTGGCCAATCGTAAAGCGTGCCCAAGCCAGCTCCACCATAGATTCAAAATAATTTAGAAGATTTTAATTAGCTATATCATTAGGCCAAAATTTATAAATATGCATATCAGGTACTTATTTCTAAGGACTCAAAGCACATATAAATACAGCAAAAAAATAATACAGATAGTTTTTTTTAAACAAAAATAAAACATTTCAAGCATATTTTGAAATAAAAAAATAAACGTTAAAAAATGTGGAAAACAATTCTTTATTTTCTTCATTCTTTTTTTACATTCGAATTGTTATATATTTCATTGTTGTGAGAAAGACATAAAAATAAAAGTTGCAACGCCTTGTTTTCCCACATGACTAGAGCGAGAGCAAACCAGTTTTTTTTTGGTCCACATAAATTATGATATACTACAACAAATCATCAGATCTTTTTTATATCGCCTTCATTCAAAAATTAAATACAAAGAGACTTTTTTGACTTAATAACTCAAAGTGCTTTACAAAAAGTTCAATATTTTTTTAAATTGAAAATAAACAGATAAATAAAATTTCAACATAAAACAAAAAAATACACAGGTAGACAAAAAAATCGGACGAATATATACAAATATGGCCTCAAAACCAAGACATTTAACTTTTTACTTTATAATTCGCTTAAAAAATTTATTTAGTTAAAACTCTAATTCTTGTTTAAATTCAAGTTTGAATTTTTTTTTTAAATTGATATGCTATCACATGGGATATTATTTTAAATAAAACTTAGAAATAATAAACAAAATTAAAATGATAAATATTTTATTTAATATGAAGTTTCAATAATTTTAAATCTAAATACTCAAAGCTTAAGCTTTAAAAAATGTTGAAAATATAAATTATAAATTATATTTTATATCTTTTAACTAAAGCTTGAATAATAAAATTCATAAGCACTATAAACTCTAAAACATAAAATAGAGCAGCTAATACTAAGCTAAGTTAATAAATTCAAATTTTTAAAAACAATTTTGAAATTATAAATTAAATGATACTCTTACAATATTGACCAATACAGTAAGTTTTTTTTTTAAAGATTGAACGGAATATTTCATACATTTCACCTTAATTTTAAAACCAAATGTTCTTAAGTTTGAGTTCTAATTAGGATTTAGAAATAATAAAAAATTTAAATCATGAACTAAACTTCTTACATTCTAGCTAAAAAATTCAAATGAATTGAAACTCTAAATAAAATTTTATTTAGTTGCTACAATAACTTTTTAAAATAATGTTTTTAAATTTTTAAAAAATTCAACTAAATTAATTTTTAATTTACATTGACTTAGTGTATTTTGATCTTATTTGGCTGTGAATTAAGAGCAGTACAATTTACTAAGTTTTCCCTTCGACACAGATGGGGCACCAGTGTCCTTTTTTATATATATTTTTTTTCCTGATGCACTAATTACAAACAAAAATATATTTGGGTGTTCTTTAGTTGTAAAAAACAGTTAGTTACTAAAAAAATCGGTTAGATTATTGAAATTATATTTGTACTAAAATATTTTTAAAAAAAATATTCCCATTTAAAATTTATCAATAATTGACTTTGTAAACTAAAGAAATTTCAATGATGAATCACTGTTTCTCTTATATCTGAATAAGTGCAAATTTGAAAAAGTATTGTTTAAAAGTGAGCCGTGTTAGAAAGATTTTTACCTTTAAAGCAGAAAAGACACCGGTGTTTCATGCTGTATTTCACAACAATAAATTATTAAAACAATAAACATATTTTTTACTTATTTCGATCTAAAATAATACAAAATAATAAAAAAAAGTATGAAAAATATGCTTAATAAAAATTCTGCATCAAAAGGTTAAACTTGGTACTAAGCTTAACCAGAATAGACTTTCAAAAAAATGTAGTTTTTAATACAATCATCTTTTAAAAAATCTACATAATTTTATTAAGATAGGTTTTTAGATAGTAATAAATATTTTTAAATATAAAATGATATAAACAAACAGTTAAGTTTGCCTGATTAGATATATTTTAATCTAAATAAATTATTTAATTAAATAAATATAATATCAGTAATTGAGCTTGTTTATTTATATGGTAATAATGTAAACAAAACTTAAGTTAAATGATATGCAAGATAACAGGAACCATTGAAATAAATTATATAAAGGAATAAATCAATGAAAAAAAAAAAACATTTTTAGCATCTATATAAATTGGGATGGTGATTTTAAAATGAATTAGCTGAAAAAGAAAAACCTCTTTCAGTTGACAGGAATACAAATGTATAGAAATGTTTAAAAAAAATTATAATTGGTATTAAACAATTTATAAAATTTTTAAAATAAGTTTGTACTGTGGAAATTCTTCACATTTATAGTCACGAATCATTGTCAAAAAATAAATGACAAAGTAGTAAAAATATTTCCAGGAAATAGATAAAATGTTTCGATCAAATTATTTAAATATAAGTATGATGATGACAGGTAAAATATTAATCAGTATTCTTTTGCAATCTTACACTAACAGTATTAAAACAAGCAAATATTTTAAGAATAATTTTTTTTTCTCTCAGAGTATTTAAGCCAGAATTAAACATTGTTTTATTTTTAAAATATTTTAAAAAGATAACAATTAGTAATAAAATTTTTCACATTTCTAAACAATTTGGCATCAAATGTTTAACAATTTGTAAAGCAGAAGGTGCGATGCTTTAGCTCAACATTATGGAATAACTCTAAAAAAGGATTCATTTTAACATCAATACAAATTTGAATGTTGAATTCAAAATGAAGAGAAGGAAAAAAAAACTTTATCAGTTAAATGGAACACAAATGTATGAGAAAAATTATAATTACCTAGTGTAATAAAATTTACATAAGTTTGTATTGTGGACATGGTAACAAAATATATGATTCTCCTTATAAGTCTATGAAAATTGTCTCCTATTAAGCAAAATATAAGTAAAATTAACAAAAAATGGGGATTGCTCGAATATTACATATTTCTTATGAATCTATGAAAGTTGTCTCTAATTTAGCAAAATATACTTAAAATAAATTGAAAATGGGGATAGCTCAATTATTACATATGAGATGGAAGGGATGAAGTTCGCTAACAAGAAATGAAGGGGAAAAGTTTAAACTATATACACGAGACTAAAGCCAGAAATTTTTTTTAGAGGAATGGTCAATAACTGTTTTCAAATTTCATTCAGAAGAGTACATTTACTTCTTAATATTAACCTATTTTTAAAAGTAATTTTTAGCATGGTCAAAAATAATGAATGATTGCAAATTTTTTAAATCATTGCTCTTTATTTTTATAATTAATAAAAAAAATGTAAAAACACTAACTAACCAATAATTACACATAAGAATATAGGTAATGTGATTTGGCTAAGTAAGAAATTAGTGGTTGATAAAAATAATATACAGGATGTCCGGAAAAGCAGAGAAATGTTTAACCCATTTGTGCATTTTGGGATGCTTTTTTTAAAAATTCCGCAAGGGAACTACATTCCTCAGATCTTTTGAAAATTATACAATAAATATCCAGAGTTCTTAATACTTATCTATAAATGGAAGATTTTCAGAATTAAAACAGCGAAACAGATGTTTGATTACAGCAAAAGTGTCGATTTTCCAGATAATAAAAAGGCAATAAGAAAAGTTAAGATATTGTATTTATTCTTACAATCAATCATTTTATAATCAATCATTTTATAATTAATGTTATTTATTATCTAAAAAAATTATTTTACAATACAAATTTTTTGATATTTTTACTTTTTATTTGTTTCTTTTTTTTTAAGCGTTAATACATTGCCTTATTTTGGAATGGTAGGTTTAATAGGGTAAAGGTTTTTTCCAGCGCTTCTGTGCATTACAATGTACGCTTTATCTCAACGATATTTTTAAACATGCAGTCTGGCATATTTAATTTTTAAAATAAATTCTCAGTTTTTTAAACATATATATATATATATATATATATATAAACTAACTGGCACGACAGCCCATAGAATTCCTACTGTGCCCATCTCAGTTTTCTTGGCCTTAGGCTCTGGGGTGTAAGAGCAGATGTTCCGGTTGGGTGGTCAGCCGAACCCGAAACCCAGAGTGCTTAGTTCCCAAGCATGCTTGGTACTCATTTTATCGACTCACTGAAGGGATGAAAGGCTGAGTCAGCCTTGCCTGGCCTGAGGATCCATCCAAGCACCTGTGGCAAGAGAGCATGAAGTGCTATCACTCAGTCACCGGGCATATATATTTATACAAATAGACATTTCGTCTTATGAATTGCCCTTTCTGTTATCGAAAGAAAGAAATATTTTTCAACAAATTTGTGCAATGTTTTCAAAAACATTTTGTTATAAAATCACATATTTATACACAAAAAATATTTTAAAGCAAATTATAACCTTGAAGTTATTGGCAAAAATATTTGATTATTTTAGAAATAAAATATTTCTAATTTTCATTTTATAATTACTAGAATGATTTTCAAGTTGTACCCCATCATGTGTATTTCTCTAGACATCACACCATTTTAATACTTTTCGAACTCTCTGTATAATTCTTAAAACAGAGAAGTAATCTCATTTCAGCTAAGTGAACTGTTACTAGTTACATTTATCAAAAGTTTTTTTCAGAACTGATTTACAGGAGGGGGATTTTCTTATTTTTGCCAAGAAGGGGAAAAAATGAAATATTATGTGACAAAACAGGATTATGTATTATTTGAATTACTCCCACAGAAAATGGCATCACTTGTCAATTTTTTTTACATCAATTTGAGTTACATAACAAAAATATATAAAACTTAAAAGGTGATAATTAAAATAGAAAACAAAAAAAATTATACACATTCTAAAAGAAAATTTAACTTTATCGCCACATAAAGTTTGTTAACTCAAACTTGCAATTTTAAGACTAGAAATAACTAAGGTTTAAAAGGCTACCCGTTACAAGTAATAATATAGAACTAATGGCAAATGTAATAATATCAATATTATTTAAAGGAGAATTATACCTTTCACAGACTTATATAAGAAATCAGTTTTAGAAATTTCTCTAATACTTTTCATTTAAGTACAGTTTAGCAAGAACACACAGTGTATGATGTGAAAAATGATTTCCGATTTTAAAACGTAATAATTTTTTAAAAAGATAAAATAAACAGTATATTAATAGAAGCTGTAAGATTTTTGTATATAATTATCAATTTTTTTTACACACACAAAAAAAGGAACCCGATAGTGATGTAAACGTAACGAAATGATGGCGTTGAAACAGACTTGAGTTACAAAAGGCTACATTACCACCTTTTGGTTACATTTAAAGCTCTGTACAGAATTTAGCAATATTTTTAGCAGTTGGCAACAAACCAGAGTACTTGAAATGGTATGGCAATTATCTTTTTTTGATATACAGTACAGAACCCATTATCCGGAAATCAGAAAACCGGAACAAAATTCAATAAATTTTCTTGCCATTTTTTTAAAAAAAAAATTTTCCCCTCATAAGATTTTACGATTTTTCTTTCTTTTTGAAAGATGTTTACCTTACCATCATTTTGGAAATAATCATTAGTGTATTACTTAATCGTTTTTTCTTATTTTTAAGATTATTTCCAAATTCTTTCTTTTTTTAGTTGGGTTTAACAATAAAAAAAGCGGCTTTTTGTAGCGATTCAGAAAACCGGAAAAATCAGTTATCCGGAATAGCGATGGTCCCGAAAGTTCCGTATAATCGGTTCCCTACTGTACTAGATTCGCCTGAGAGGACAAGTTATTTCACCTACATGAACTCATAGCTTTACTGCTTCACGTTGCCTTTCTTTAATACGAAATAAACGTTTTAGTTGGGGAACAATGTTATTTCCGGCTACTTTTGACAGCATTGTTCTGAATTCTTATCATTAGAATTTCAAATGCAAATTAAAGATTTGAAACCATTTAATTACAAATATCAAAATGAAACTTTTTTTTTTCTTCTTCTACCCATCTCATAAAGAATCAAATCATCCAAATGTGAGACTTTTATCTTAGAAAAAATGAGTTATTTTGCAAAATAAGGCCAATTATCCAGATAATTACAAAATATCAAAATAAAACTTCAGTTTTTCTATTTATCTCATAAAGAATACATGTTCCAAATTTTAGCTATCTGATTACTTTGGGAAGTTGAAAACTTATAAATGAATTAGTTAGCAAGGGCTTTGAATTTCATACATACAGAGAAAACTTACAGCTTTTACTATCAATACACATTTTATCTTCAATCGTTTGAGAGTTATTTAGTATTGATGTCGGATATTCTTTTGCTAGACATCCTGTGTTTTTAACAGCACATTTGTGTTTCATAATGCATATTTCATTTTATTTTAAAACCACAAATTATAATTTTTGCATTTTTAACATTCAATCACTCATTTCGGATAACATCACTCTTTTCGTCAGAATGTTAGGTAACTAAGCAATGATTATTAAAGTGCCTCAAACTGTAAAGCAGCAAGAGTTTTCAAGGATAAACTTTATTTTATAGGCAGATTTGTTGATAGAGAGTTATAATGCAGATAAAAATTGTATCTTACAGTAAAAAAAAGAGATAACAGAAATGTAAATTTTACTATCAGTAATAAATCCTCATACTCTGTTTAACCAGAACCGTTGGCTGATTGGTGTCAAGGTTATGCCAAAAGCACTGGCATAACCTTTCAGCAATTTGGCGTCAAAATCACTTATCTGAATAGCGGTTAATACAAAAAGAATTGCTGACTCAGCAAAGAACCAAGAGTAAAACAGAATTAGGTGATTAACAGCAAACCTTTATGTTGTCTTGCACTACCAGTTCTCATTGAAAAGAGTATAGTAATGCAACTGAACTAATATCCCTAACTAAACTTACATTGCAGCAAATCTGCCAAAAGATAATTCAGGTTTCATATTGAAAGCTGTTTTTTATAGCCTTAACTTTGCATACTTGACTCAATTCTCCTTACCCTTAAGCAACACATGAAGCTGCTTACTTGGTTTAGTATTTTGGGAATTATGCAAACTTTGTTTAGGATTTTATCTTTTAAACAAAGTAAGTATTGAAGAATGCTGTTTACCACTTTGATTAACTATCTAAAGCCCACTTTTCAATAAATTATTTTTTATTAACTACATTTCATTTATTTTAGAACCAAAGTTTTGCAACTTCCAATTTCAATAAGCATTTTGAAAAATCTTGTCTAGGCCAGCTAATATCCTGTAATCAGAAATGTAGAAATTTTGTCTGAAATTCCATTTTCTCTATATAGATGTATCAATGATACGTGTGTATAGGGAAACTATGTATCAACCTAAAGAACTTTGTTTATTTCACTTTACATCAATTGGTTTGAATTTATTTACAGAGAAAATAAATAAGTTGATCCATAAAAAAATAAGAGTTTGTTTCCAAATTGAAAAATAAGTGGAGATTTGTACTAATTCATTAGAAATTAACTAAAGGGTTGTTTAAAAAAACCGGAAAATTAGATCTTACAAAATTTTTAAAAACTTTCTAAAATTTCATAATTGAAACTGAAGAAAATATGAAAAATCTTTAGTAATTGTTTCCCCCCTGCAATTAACTGTCTACCAACATTTCAACCTATGTAATAAAGTTTGCATACTTCACGTTCTGAATAGACAATAAATAAACTGGCAACATGTATGCAAGTATCACAGCGAATGGAAACTAAGTAGGGGCAATATGCCTCATATTATACAGACAAGTAATTCTTCATATATAAACATACATAAAAGCATCACACAGAGTTCAAACTGTTATAGATATGAAAGTTCACATTATATATTCAATGACAAAGAAATCAATTAGAAAGAAAAGGTAAGGATCAACAATGAAAGAAATCTATCCAGAAATGGTTTGCAGTTTAATAACTTTAAAATCAATATAACTCACTAATTCCTAAATTATAAACTTACTTATAATTGGAAATAGCAGTTACTTTGCATGGTTGTTATAAATTAGGAATTGTTCTGAAGCTAATGTAATATTCATGTAACAAAAATATTGTTACATATTTAAAACTTTTCTTTCTTTTAAAAAATGTTATTTTTAGCAAATATTTTTATATCAGATTTTTAAAAATACATGTTTTGTGCCTATTTTTATTTACAATTTAATGCAAAATCATTTTTATCAAAATGCACAATTTTCCATTTTAGAACAATAACCTGCAACTTTTTTTTCCAACCGAACATAACACTAAAAACAAGTTTTTGAAGAACTAATAACCTGTTTCTACTTCTAATTTGTTGAAATAATACATTGTGGCTACAATAATTAATTCTAATTAAAGAGCAAGAGGTTCAATTTTTAGAACAGTTACCAATAACTTGTTAGAAAACATATTACTTCTTCTGAAAACTGCTGCAATATTTTATTATTAACATTTCGATAAAAAATTACATTCTGATAAAAATGGTAAACCTGTATTAAATATAGAGCAAAATATAAGACTGTCAACTTTTAGAACAATATTTTGGAACTTTTTTTAAATGAAAGATAATACTAAAAACAAGCTTTTTAATAACTTGAATTTTTTTAATCTTACTTTCGAATTAAAAGAAAAATATATGATGATTACAATAATCAGTCTTAGTTAATAATATAAAGATCTTCCATTTCGGAATTTATTAACTGTTTTCTGTAATACAATGTTCAAAAAAGTTAAATAACTCAGATTTTTCTCTTATTTCTAATTTGTTCGGTAATTGCATGGTAAATTTTTGTTAGGTGAAAAAAGTATAAAGTTACTCCTTTTAGAACAGTTATATAAAGTGTTTATTTAACTTTATTAAATATAAAAATAATAAAACTTTAAAAACTGTTATAACATTAATCTATGTACAATTAGATTATGAAGTTACATAATAATTAAAATAACTATCCTGTGTTAAATAAAGTAAAAGGTAAAACCACCAGATCATTTTGGTGCTTTTTCTTACATTTTTAAACACCATAATAAAAACAAATTTCTTAAAAAATTTACATAACCTATATCTACTTCTAATTTGATAAAAATCAGAAAAGATTTATGATTTTTTTGACAAACAATTTTAGTAATTGCATGTTAATTTTCCTTCGTAACATGTTTTCAACTACTTGAAACAATTGTATAAAAAAAATGACTCCCATAATTAATTCACTTCTGATTTGCTTAATAATTTCATTACTTTAAAAATAATGTTACTAACTGTTAAAAATCAAAATTTTCCACTTAAGATACACTGAAACAGAGCAACTATTGCAAACTTTTTTATAGGAACAAAATAAAATTATTAACCAAATAAAAGGAATTTTTTTTAACTACTAGAAAACCATATCTGGATAGGCAAATTACAAGTAAAGACAGACAATAGGGGATTCAACATACATATATTACAAAACATTACACAAAAAAGCTATTAAAGTGAAAAAAGAGAAAAAACTTTTTATACAGTGAAGATGAAGGACAACAAATATCATATCAAAAATATACAATAGGCTTTTAAATAATAAATCTAATGATTGCTCAAACATATTCTGTGCACAGTTTGTGCCTGTTCTATTGCAACACATATAAATTGACATTGCTCATGCAGAAAGTACAATAAATAAGCACATCACTCAAACAAATTCGCCTGACAGCCCAGGAATACGAACTCGAGAATTCGGAAACTCCGACAGTCGTCCAGCGATTCCAAGTTCACCCTCTATTGTGGATGCCCCCTATATTATGTAAAGATATTTAGACTGTTAAATGCAATATAAGAAATATTAAGTACTATTTATGTATAACAAGTAAAAAGAAATGATGAATCATTTAATTATGTTCTAAATTTTATATTTTTTCTCCTTTTTAGAACTAACAAGTTGCTTAGATATTGAAATGACATTGCATGCTTCTATATAGCAAACTTAAAAAATTTTAAAATTTTTACATGTTCTTTGCAAAATACCAGTATGTAAATAACTTAAACTATTGAATATTTTTTTTAAAATTTCGATCAGAAAATAAATTTTAGTTTACATCTATATTTTTGCCTTAATGGGAAAAAATTCAAGGACATTTAAAAATTGTCAGATAAATCTAAGTAAGTCAAGTAATTTTTATTTCTTTTATAATCTTAAACACACTGTTAAAAAAACATCAGGCAAATAGAAATTTTAAGTATCAAAGATCTAATGAAAAAATTAAATTTTTCTTGTCACCATTTTATAAGAAAAACTTTCAACATTCTCACATGCAAATTCAAATTTGTTTATTGTTTCCATAGATGCATAAATATCAGTCATGAAATAAATAAATAAAGCTTCGTGGTTTAGAAAGAATTATAAGTTCAATTTTAATATAAGTTAAAGATACAAATAAGGGGTAATTAGTTAATTTAAATAGATACAGAAATTCGAGTAAGACAATAGTTTTTTTTTTTCCTAACGTAGACATAGATTTTTTCAAAATATCGTACACAATTAATAAATTTTAAAACAGTTTCACATAATTTAAAGAGAAGCATATGAGTGGTAATTGTATTATGATATTGAAGAATACATACATAAATGAGGTTCAATATATATACTTATATATATATATATATTATTTTGCATAGCTATTATATTTAAAATGGAAAATTTATAAATATTTCATAAAATTTAATTTAAAGGGTGTGTGTGTATAAGAAAAATTAAGAAAAACATGCACTTAGGAGCCTTAAAAACAAGTTTATGAATTTTAACATCTCAAAAACCCTTTCAATAAACTTGTTAAATTTACTAAATTTATTGGATATTGGATTGGCTAAGCTTATTGGACTCATTCAATATCTTTTATTTAGTTTAATTTAATAAAAACAAAGCCATTTTTACATACAATCTATTATAAGAGTTTAGAAAATTAAATGAATGAATATTAATAAGTGAAGTAGAGAAGGAAATTATTAACTGTTTTGTAACTATCATTGAAAAATCTCTGTGCCAAATATAAAAAGACAATAAAAGTACTACAACACAGTTCTTGTGATTTTAAGCAACTAAAAGTTTAAAAAACGAACAAAGACTTACTTACTTTTTTTAGATTAATGATCTATAAAACATTTTTGAGGGCAAAGGAAAATTTAGAAAATGTATGGTAAAATATTTATTTAAAAAATGTTGTGCAAATAAGTCTTAAAGTTTTCATAAAAATCTACCAACAAAAAAATCAAGTAGCTTACAACAGGGTGAATAAATTTCGGTGCAACAATTTTGCAATTAGGAATTTTTAATTTGAACTTTTGTATTTTGAAAAAAACTTTCTTAATAATTAACCATGTGAAACTCATTTTCTAGTCAGTCAGAATTACACAAATTAAAATGAAGGGTTTGTCAGTCAGAATATTAATGCAGGGTTTGTTTCAGAAATAGCAAATATTGCATAAAATGTTAAATCAATAAAAAATACTTATAATAAGGTTAATATTTTAAACTTTATAATTTTAACAAACAATAATTTTCAAACTGTTAATGCACAGTAAAATTTAATAATTTTACTCAACATGGAAGTTATAACTAAACTAAATATGTTAATATAAATAGTTATAATTATAACTAAATTTTCTTTCATGCAGAATTAATTATTTATCAAGATACAAAATTCACAAGCAAATCACTCAATAACTCTCCTGTCTAACACATTTATGACAGCACTGTTAACACACTCATATGATTTCTGGATAGTAGCACCTTTCAAATGGTACATGAAAAAATTTCACGACATTCTGATAATTACTTTAGAGATTACTAGTGGTGTTATTGACCCTAGTTTTGTAATTTTTTTTAAATGCATAAAGAAATTTTGAGAATTGATTAAATATTGTTTTTTTGAAGAGGAAAAATACTATTGAAGCCAAAAAGTGGTTTGATTTGCTATAGAGACTTTACACCAAGAAAATCAACTATTATTGACTGGTATGCTGAATTTAAATGTCTAAAAACACTGTTGAACGCTCTAGTCACCCAATATCAGCAGTTGTTCCAGTAAGTAGTAACATAAAAAATTAATCTACAAATAGTTTCAAAAAACCATTATTGATGGAGATAGCTGACACCTTTCAGATATCAGAAGTGTGTTTACAATTTTAAATGAAAGTTTTGGCCGCCTATGCTCTTATTGGATCAAAACCACGTTAACAATTCAGAGTGCTGGTTGGAACTGCTCAAGTGATGGATGAAACATGGATCCACTACTGCATACATAAATCAAAAAGATTCTCTCTTCATCTAAACTGAGTGGACAGCAGCCAATGAAAGTTGTACAAAGTGAACAAGAACTCAAAAGACAGCACGTTTTTACATCCGTATTTTTGTATGGTATTTTGTTAATAAATTTTGAGAAAGATAAAACTATCGATACATAATATTACATGACAGTATTGGATTGATTAAGAGTAGAAATCAAAAAAGAAAAAACTGTCTTACATGTAAAAAAAAAAAGAAGGTCCGTTTTATTAAGATAATGCCCTAAATTACAAAACAATGAAAAAGATGATTAAATTCAATGAATTATGCTTTGAGTTGTTTCCCCACCAACAGAGACTACTTGAATTTTGAAAACATCAAAAAGATGCCCCAGGAATTATCCTCAAAAGAAGTGATAGTAGAAATCGAAATTTATTTTAAGAGCAAAGACAAATCATTTTACAAAAAATGTATCGAAAAATTAAAGGAGCATTGCAATAAATCAAAGAATCAGGATTTCTTAAAGGAGAATAAATCGACAAATAGAATCAAATTTCTAAAAAAAAAAATTATATTAAGAAAAAATTTGTATTGGAAAAAATGTAGAGGTCAGCATCCCTGGTTCAGAGGAAGATTTATTTTCGTAAAAAAACAGGGTGTAAAAAATGTGATTTTTCAATTTGAATTATTGAAGGGGTATCAAATAATAAATATTTTATAAAATAAAACATACTTATTAAAAAAATTTCTTTAATTTTTATTTATTTTAAAACTAAGTTTGGCAAAAAGATAAAGCTACATTTGTTTCTCTGTCAGATTTGCTAAAAGAAGTTAAAGAACTAACATAAAACTCTTAAAAAAATATACAAATTTATTTTTAAAAAAATTAAAGGAGAGAATGGATTGAGTTAATTCATACACTGCGTTCCATAATCACTATAAATATGTGTTCTTGAATCCTCATTAAAATTCAAGATAAAAAAAAAAAACATCGGTTAAAAATTAATATTTAAGGATAAAACAGTAATACTGTTAAATTTTAAGAAATCACTGCTGCAGAAGATATGACAAACTACAAGGAAAAATGTTTAATTGCAAAAAAATAAATAAATAAAAAAAAAAAATAAATAAATAAATAAAAAAAATAAAAAAACAGAGATGAGAAGAACGGCGATAATGAGAAACACCTTTCAGATTCATTAGACAATCAATTTGATTTCTACTTCCCTCCAATTATTTGACAGATTGCTTCTTCCTTTTTTAAATATTAATTTGTGTATATTTTTACAAATTCATTTTTGACAGAGAGAATATAAAAGTGCATAATAAGGTCAGTTATTATGGAACACACTGTATTTAACAACACAACCTAAAACAAAAACACAATTTAAAGAGTGCAACATAAAAAAGAAATGAATACTAACGTTTTAATATCCTTTGCTGCATGTGTTACACTAATAGTCAACTAAAAACAGAAATAAAGCAAATAAAAAAAAGAAGCTATAATAGAATTAAAACAGTGTGCATGCAAAAAGCAAATAATAAACTAAAATAATAAATATAAATGAAGATTTTTAAAAAAATAAACTAAAAACACTTACATTTTTCAATCTACAAATATAAATTTAAAAAATGTGATTGTAGTTATACATTGAAATTGAAAATGTTGCAATATTTCTCAATTCCCCCAATAAATTTAATTTAAGAGGGGGATTACATAATTGCACTTTAGTTCAGACAGTTCACTTGGCATATGCATGTATAATTCAAATACTTTGCACTTAAAATCTGTGCAGCGTAAATTTTAGTTTGAATGGTTTGCATTTAAAATTTGCACAATGTAAATTTTTATTAGAACCAAAATTTTTGTGATGCAGTAAATATCAAATTTTGAATGTTTTTCTCTTTGAAAGTTGAATTATTTACACAAGTAGTACATTTTAACAAATAATTATAACAATTAATTCTGTAATTAAAATTTCAAAAGCAAACATAAGTATTATAACAAAGGTATTTTTCTGCTGCATCGATAATGGCAAATTGCCAATGAATTTTGTATTCTCAAAATGGAAACTGAAAAATAACTCTTGATAATGGAAAGTTTGTGTTTTATAATAGGAAATATTGATTTCATAGAGGGAAATATATACTTTATAATAAAAAAATATTTATTTATCAAAGGTACGTATCCATTTTATAATGAATAATATATATTTCACAGTAGGAAGTAACAATTTTTTGAAGAAAAATATCTACTTTTTAATGAAAAATATTGACTTCATAGTAGAAAGTAATCACTGTAAGTATTTATAAGAGTTAATAATAATTTTTTGTGAGCATTACTTTGCTCATTGTAGAATAAATGTAATTATAGTGGTGGGGGGAGGGAATAGTCATGCAAATATAGTTGAGAGTTATGATTTCTTTCAATCAAAGTGAATATTATCTAAACTAAAGCACAAATAATTATCACTTAAACCATAGTTGCAAAATTCAATATCAGTGAATACCTTTACTATATTCAAATAAAGAAGTACAGTGAAATAAATAACTAGTACAGTGAAATAATAACATAATTCATTGTCTACTAAAAAAAAAAGTGAAACTAGTGCCATTTTTTAATGATATCGAATTTTACCCGAGTTCTTTAGACGAGCACACTATTGGAAATTCCAGTTCAACCTACAAACAAAACAGTTTTCTAGAAATACTGAATATTCAGAAAAATACTACATAGCACATTAAAAATTTCGAAACTGTATAATATTTTTGGAAGGATTGAGTTTGCATAGTAACTAGCAAACAAAAAACAAAGCTTTCAATGAAAAAACTAAAAGTCTACGCTTATATAGCAAACTTAGGTTGGTTTGGAAAGAAAAAAAACCTGTATATACAATAGAATATTTTAAATACTTCATATAAAAAACTTTGATTAGAAAGTAATAGCATGTTCAATAGTAGGGATGGAACGAATAGTGAATTGGCCGAATAGCTGAATATTCAGCTAAAAAAAAATCACCGAATACCGAATATTCGCCGACCGAATAACAATATTTTTTTCCTAAAAAAATCATTAATAAATGTTTATAATTTATAAATAAGTTTAGTCATTAAAAATAATTGAAAAATAATATAAACTTAGCAATATTATTGGTATGGAGTCAGCGACGGAATGGACGGAGGGATGGGGGGGGGGGGAAAAAGAATCAGCAAGGTAAAAGATAAAAAACTATAACAGCTATCCATTAGAAATGTTCAAAATAAATAATACCTAACTAACTATTTAAAATAATAATAATAATGTTGTAAAGTTGAAAAAAAGAGAAATAGAAAAAAAAACACCTCTTAATTCTTAATAGAAAACTTTAATGCTAAAAATATTATTTTTCGGAAAAAAAAGTATTAATAAAATTTTAAAAGAGATATAGTCTATTAGAAATGCTTCCAAAAACGCTGAGGCACTATAAATAATATGCCCATAAAATGAATAAAAGTCCATCGTAATTTTAGAAAAATTTCAAACTGAGCATGCACTCAACTCAGTTTTCTAATTACCATTTTTTAAGCGAAAGTAAAGAAAAAAGAATTAAGTATAATAGAAATCCTCTTACTTGCAGTGTCATAATAAATACATTGATAAAAAAAAAGTTTTTTGAAAAAGGAAAAGCTAGAAAAAAAGTCAAAACAAAAATTATTAATTTGTAAAAAAAAAAATTTAATGCAAAAAATCTGAATTTAACCTTTTTACATAGCTGTATTTTAATCTAGTTAAGTAATCCAATTTCAATTGTTTAAACTTCGCTCTTTTATTTGTTTTACAGAACATAAAACTGGGTAGAAAAAAAAAACATTGCTGAATATTTTGCCTAACATTCGTCAAGAGGGCCGAATAAACGTTACATCCCTATTCAATCGCGTATTTTAAATTTTTTGTTTAAAGAAATTAAGAGCTGAAAGTGTATTTTCTTTATTTCCATTATTTAGTACACTAATAACAGATTTTTTAAAGTGGGAATTCATTTTATAGCGGCAAATACCTACTTCACAGTGAAAAATAACTCTTTAACAGATGGAAATACATATTGAACAGTGGGAAATATCTTTCTCACTTTAGAAAAGATCTATTTTATAATGAAAAAGGTCATTTTTTCAATGAAGATATTTATTTTATAGTAAAAATTATAGCTTCCTAAATCAATTTGATTTCAGAAAATAATATTGTATTATAAAATTAGGAACACTTTAGCACACCAGGGCAAAAAAAAGATCAACCAAATTCCATTTTTACGAATAGTAATGAATGTATAAAGGCAAAAAAATGACATTTAAAACTATATATAAAATATAAAAAGAATATAAAACCAGCAATATTTTTTTTACAGTATTATTAAATTGAAACATGGATATTAAATCAACATTTCCTAATTTTTTTAAAACAATAAAATAAAGTTCAGTAGAAATTCAATTGTAAACATTAAAGATCAGAGTTTATAAGAATTTAATAAGGATGGCTTTGAATTTAATTATCAAAAAAAAAGAAAAAGATTTTTCTAAATCAGTCAATTCATTACTAAAAATAGATGGACATTCACATAATTAAAAAATAATAATAAGAGTCTCTTTTTAGAAATTTTTAAAACTTTAGTAAAAAGTTGTTTTTTGTATCATAACATGACAAAAAAAAAAAAAAACTTGTAGTAGGCACCTTTGTTAGTAATTTAGTAAATCAGTATGACTAACATAATCCTAGTTTATTATATTCCTTAGACAATCAAAAAGAAAATTTAAAAACCTAATGCCTCAATAACCTTAAATCTGATATATAAAACAACAAATGAAACAAAGTTTGATGCTAATATTGTTCCTAGTACTAGGGAAAGGTAATACTAAGCATTTTTTAAAAAAAAAAACCCACTAAAAAAAACACCTTTAAGTGCTTTTATAAAACGAAAATAAGCACCTTTAAGCACTTTTTAAAAACGCTATGCACCATGTACCCACCACACCATCTGAGTGGCTTAAAAATCATTAAAGCTGAAATTGGCTATAAATTGGAAGAGATGGGTTTAATTGAAAAAAGGAACAGATTGAAAGGATTAACTGCAATTTATTTGTAGATAGGAACTATAACTATATAAATGTCATCAGCAAATATATTTTTTAAAAATATACCAAATAATTATACATACCGTAGATATACCTGGATGGCCGTTTGAGCGATCACTATAAGGAAGGTTTTCTTCCATGCACAGATCTGCATCTGAATCTTCGTCTTCTCCCTTTGGTGTCTCGTCCTATAGAAAAGTATTCATTAAGAGTATGAAGGAATAAGATGGGTTTATAACTACAGGAGTTTTTTAAAACTATAGCAGGGTGTGTAGCTAAATCTTTCGACAAAAAATAAGCACTTTTAAGCACTAATAGAATATTTCTAAGCACTATATACATTAACAAAATGCAAAATAGTTTTTAAAGAAGCCGAAATGTTGAATAGAACAATGAGAAAACCACGCTTTTGCATTCATTTGAAAATCGACACGGTAAAGAAAAAAATATTTTCCAAATGGGAAAATTAAGCACTTTTTTAAAAAACAGTGATGCTACTCGCAAAATATCAAATTGTCTCACCAGAAATTGCATTTCGTCTCAGTTAAAATCTCTTTTTGGCTCAGTTTGTCTCAGCTAAAATTATTTTTTCACTCAGTTTATCTCAGCTAAAATGATTATTAATCAGTTTGATAACAATATAAAGATAATTTTCAGGATCCATAAAACCATTAATAGCATATTAGGAGTACTACAATTATACATACATTCACTATTGCTAGGATTTTAAAAAACCTGCATATGATTGATTATAAGAGTCCACAAAATTGTTTTATGGACTCTGTTGTTTTCATATATATTGCATTTATCATTTATGCCAATGAATAGTATCTGTTTCAGAATTTTCAAAGTAAATTTTAACTTTATTATTTTTTAAAATATAATGGTGTTAACTTTCTAAAAAGAAATATCTATTTAGTTTCAATAATTCAAAGGGGAAATACCCATTTAATTTTGAGCTCAAATTTCATCTCAAAATATATAACTATTCAGTTACAATGGAAGGTCTACAGATTTCAATAATTAAAAGAGAAATTCAGTAATTAAATAATGAGAGTTTAAGAAAATGCAAATAACACAAAAAAAGCACTCTTTGATAGAATTCAGGAGGTGCAGTGAAATTTTGAAATATTTTAGGTAGGAATTTTTCAAGAAAATTTTAGGGAGCACTTAATAGCCAAAAATTAGCATATATACATTTTTATATCAAAACAGAAATATATAAAAACTATTATAAACAATTTAAAAAGACACATATAAATATAATTTTCTTTCTAAAATGACTTGCATCCTTTATTAAGTATAAAAGTAAACTTTTTAGTTATTTGGCATTGACTAGTAGATTGTACTTTCTTGCATTCACAAGATCAGTTAGTTGACTATGTTCTTTTAATTTATATAGCTAAATATACAATCATAAAATGTGATTATGAATGGACTTAGTAATTGTTTAAATGCAACAACTGTAGAAAAATATATCACATCTTTACAGTAACTAATTCAAGAAAAAACTTAATTCTACTTCTTTCTAGAATCGTGATACTGGATTTTAAAATTGCGTGAATATGAATTGCGATTTTGGATTTTAAAATCGCGTGAATATGAATCGCGATATTGGATTTCAAAATCGTGTGAATATGAATCACGATATTAAATTTTAAAATCGCGTGAATATGAATCGCGATTTTGGATTTCAAAATCGCGTGAATATGAATCGCGATATTGGATTTCAAAATCGCGTGAATATGAATCGCGATATTGGATTTCAAAATCGCGTGAATATGAATCACGATATTGGATTTTAAAATCGATTGAACATGAATCGCGATTCTTGATTTTAAAATCGATTGAACATGAATCGCGATTTTTGATTTTAAAATCGATTGAACATGAATCGCGATTTTTGATTTTAAAATCAAGTGAATATGAATCACGATATCGGATTTTAAAATCACGTGAATATGAATCGTGCAGTTGGATTTTAAAATAGCGTGAATATGAATCGCGATTTTGGATTATAAAATCATGTGAATATGAATCACGCTGTTGGATTTTAAAAACACGAAAATACAAATCACGATATTGGATTTTGAAATCGCGTGAATATGAATCACGATTTTGGATTATAAAATCGCGTGAATATGAATCGTGTGGTTGGATTTTAAAATCACGTGAATCTGAATCACGATTTTGAATTTTAAAATCACGTGAATAAGAATAGCGCTGTTGGATTTTAAAAACGCGAAAATACAAATAGCGATATTGAATTTTTAAATCGCGTAAATAAGAATCACGATGAATAATTTTTAGATCACGTGAATACGAATCGCAATGAGTAATTTTTAAATAGCGTACAAATACGAAAAACGAGATCTGATATTACAACTGCGTGATAACGAATCGCAATATTGGATTTAAAAATGCGTGAATACGAATCCCGACGTTGGATTTTAAACTCGCGAGAATACAGATCGCGATATTGAATTTTTAAATTGAGTGAATAGGAATTGCTAGTACGATTTTTAAACAGCGTAAAAAAATCGCAACACATAAGTTTTAAATCAGTTAAATACGAAAATCGATGATTGATATTAAAATCGTCTGATTAAAAATCGCAATTTTAGCATATTCCAGCGCAGTTCCTAATATTTAAAATTCCGAAAATCAGCCAAACGAAGGAAAAAAAAAATGCCGGTGGTCGAAACGAAACGCTTAGACTCCTTTCCACTCTATAGCGGAAGTCGCGAGAATCCGACTATCGTTCCGGCGGCTTGGGTTTCTCCAATTGGACTCCCTAAAAATTTTAGTTTTTGGAACATGGTGGAAAATTTTAAAAATTGGGAGAAAAAAGCGGATTTCCGCTTTTTTGCGGAAGTCTTTCATCCCGTGGAGACGTGAACGGCAAAATGATCTCCAATGACTCACGGCGATGCGGATTAATATTTGAAACTGAATTCAGGTTTGCCAAATTTTGGACGTTTTGTCTCAGAATGGCGCAGCTTTGTCAGAAACTGAGCTGAATGTCGCAAAATGGCGCAGTTATGCCGTTTTGTCTCAGTTTGTCGCAAATGGCGCAGGCGTAGCATCCCTGAAAAAATAAAATAAAATAAGCACCTTTAAGGGCTTTTAAAAAACGAAAATCGAAAATAAGCACCTTTGAAAATGCTATTTTTAAAGTCTATTAGTACTTTTTAAGCACTAATAGAATATTTCTAAGCACTATATACATTAACAAAATGCAAAATAGTTTTCAAAGAAAACGAAATGTTGAGTAGAACAATGTGAAAACCATGCTTTTGCATAATACATTCGTTAATCGAAACGGTAAAGAAAAAAAATATCATTTTCGAAATGGGAAAAATAAGCACTTTTAAAAAACACCAAATAAAAAAAGCACCTTTTAAAAACGAAAATAAGCACTTTTTAAAAATGCTATGCACCATGTATAGTAAGTACCATATAATAATAGTTTAAAAATACAATTCACTGATAATAGTTTATAAAAACAATTCACTGGTTTTCCTGGTTTATAACCACTATTTCTACACAATTTTTTTTAACAAAATATTATTTTAGTAGTAGTAACATCATGGGTTCATAATTCAGGGGTAATTGTGAGCCCAACTCAAAAATCCTGAAAATTTCTTGAATAAAATCATTTGTGACGCATTTAAAAAAATTAATGTTTTTGTAAATTTAAATCATTGATATTTTCACAACATGAAATTCTAAATAAATTACATGCAGCATAATTTAAATTAATCATTATGTATAAGTTTACTTTTATCTCTAATCACATTGTTTATTCTAACAGAAAAAAGTATTTACAAATAAAAGAGATGCCAAGTATAAATTCTAGTTCTAATATTTTTAAATAAAATATACAATAATTTTTATACATAAATGTGATGGATAATTTCTTGAAACTTCTGAACCTTGGATTTCCGGATAGCAATTAGCGAAAAATCCGGAAATCCGGATTTTTTTTTCGAAGCACAATTATCTCTGATAATTTGTAAAAAATATTTAATACATTTAACTTTTTAAATTTTATTATCAGGATATCCTATAAGAATTTTTCATGTAAAAATGCCTTATTCAGTATCATGTATGTATGCCTTATATGAGTTTAATTTTAATTTTGAAACAATATTTATGATACACAACAGGTCATTTAACAAGAAAAGATAAACATTGAAAAAATAGTCATTCCAGGAAGTTCATAATAATTGAAAATTAGCTGTTTAGAGAATCATTTACTCAGAATATTGTGTTATGATTCTCACTTTTACATATCGTTTTTCTATAAAATAGGGCAAGCCTTAACACATTGGTAAGTTACAAATTATTCTGTTTCAAGATTTGTGGGTCGCATAACTTATAACAAGAGATGATTAGCACGAAAAAATTAGTCTTTATAGAAGCTTATTTAAATTAAAAAATTAGCCTTTTAAAGAACCTCATTCAAATTAAAAAAAATAGCTATTTAGAGAACCATATGATTACAAAATTGAGTTTTTTCTCTTATTTTAAAAGATTTTTTTTTAATTAAAATATGACAGGGAAACGCAAAACAAACTTGTAGATTATATATTTAATTGCAGCAAGAAAATAATTACATTCAAAAATTTGCCAGTTAGAGAGGCTCATTAAAATTGAAAATTAGTCATTTGGAGAATCAATAGATTAAAAAAAAAAGTTCTTTTTACCACTTTCAAATATTATTTCTCAATTCAAACTGGGCAAATCAAAGCATATTTTAGGTTAAAAATTTAACTACAACACTAGCTTGTATGTATAATAAATTAAGATTAACATTAAAAAAAATTAAAATCATTTCCTCATAAAATTGTGTTCATTTTCACACTTTTTATTATTACTTTTTAATATATCAGGGCAAACTAAAAACAAAATTCTAGGGTGCAAATCATTCTAATACAGTAGTTTTTAGGTTGTACAAAATTCAAAAGCTAATTTCAATTGAAAAAAAAATCTGAATGAGAAAAGGTACTATACATTGGAGAGCTGCTGAGTGCTTGTGAGTACTCTTGCAATAGAGTGACAAAAAGAAGGTAGAGTTTCAATAAGAGTAGGTCTACTATGAGTTAGAAGAGGCTTCATATATCTATATTAAATGATTAAGGAAACAACACACAAACATACATTATTATGAAGTATATAGTAGTGATAATCAGCAAATAATTACACTAAAATTAATATTCACATAATTACAGTAAAAATAATCACCAAATAATTAAAGTTATGATTGCCAGGGATGAGATTAGCCAAAACGCAAAAAAGCTGAATTTCCACGATAGTAAATTTTACGCACGCGCAACCCTTTAATAATAAATTCCACACAGTTTAAGGTAATAAATAATGTGTTGACATACAATTGTGTACTAATCTATTATTATAAAAACTATTGCATTGATACTTAACATTTAGTGAAAAAAAAATTACCAATTGAAAAAATAAAGCTGGAAATTATATTTTTCCTCAGTTCACATAAGAGACAATTATTACTTGAAAAACTACCTGGTTTAGCAAATTAAAACTACTGAGAATATAAATTAATATTTCATTTCTTTTAATAAATACAGTTATGTGATTTATAGCAAATATATCAGTAATATTACTTTTTAAATTATATTGGGGAAAAAAAACTTTAGCAATGGACCGAATCATTATGTTCATATTATAGTCTAATCTAACTACAGCCCTCTGAAACATATCAATAACAGTGAAGTAGAAATATATATTAACTCCTTAACATACAAAAATTGCTATTTCAGTTTGAAAAATTACATGACAATCAGCAACTGTTTAGATAATTGCTTTTTATTTGATAAAAATTTTGCATTTTATAGCATAAATAACAGCAATTATAAATAAAATTTTGATAATAAGTTAATTAACTCTTTTTCCCCTAAAATTTTTTTTTAATTAAATTCCTTTTTAAGTGATTGCTTTTGTTTGCTATATCTTTTATGTTTGCTATATTTAGTCGTTAGTCCATCTTCAAACATCTTGTGAGAAATCCTATTTTTTCTTCTTTGCAAGCACAGAATGTAAGTTTTGAATATATTCCCTTCCAGTTTCTCTGATGTTGTAACACTTACATATACTAATAATCGTCGTTAGAAAAAAAGTCACCTTTATAGTAACTAATTAAAAAAAAAATTTACTTCTTACAAGAATCGCGATAGTTGATCTTAAAATTGCGTGAATATGAATCACAATTATGGATTTTGAAATCACATGAATATGAAACTAGATATACGATTTTGAAAATGAGAAAATACAAACTGGGATATAGAATTTTTAAAACGCGTAAATACAAATCACGATTCATAATTTTTAGATAGCGTAAATACGAATCATGATGCGTAATTTTTAGATTGCATAAATAAGAATTATGATGCATAACTTTTAGAATGCGTGAATGCGAATCCCAATCCTTATTTTAAAATCGCGTATAAATACGAAAATCAATGTTTGATATTATAAACCGCATGAGCAAATCAACACATTGAATTTTAAACTTGCGTGAATACAAATCGCTACATAGGTTTTTAAAAAGACGTAAATACGAATCACAATATCGGATTTTTAAATCTCGTAAATAAGAATCGCAACATACAATATTCAAATCGCGTGAATAAGAATCGCAACACGCAAATATGAAAAGCTATGATTGATATTAAAATCGTGTGAATAAGAATCGAGATATTAGCAGATTCCAGGCTTGGGACCTCTAAAAGGCTTGTCAGAAGCAGCGTAGTTTGAACTTTGAAAATCGGATCTATCTGGAGGGCGGGTAAAAAATTCGGAAAATCTTATCTGCTGCATGTAAAAGGGGAGAAAATAGGTAAAATAAGTAAAAATGAGAAAGGATTGGTAGCTATGTAGTTTGAATTTTCTGCTTCTCTTTGAAAATCGGTGAATTTTCTGAAAAAGCGGAATACTTATAAAAAAATGAAATTTTTAGAAAATCTGAATTTTTGATAAAAAAAGCTGAAATTTAAGAGATAAAAGTGAAAATAGCGGAAATCCGCTAAAAAGCGGAAGAATCTCATCCCTGGATTGCAGAATAGCAGAATTTACAGTGCAAATTTCAGAAATTCAAATATGTCTGCAACATAAGAGAGGTTTTCTTATAGGAAAAATTGAGCTTAAACAGATTTATCATAATTTCAAAAAATAAATATAATAAAGTTATGAAGAAAAATATTACTTAAATATAATTTGAATATTTTATTATTATATTTTAGCTTAGCCCAAAAGGGAAAAAAAATGATAATTTTAAGACCAATAAAGATAACACAAAGGAGGGTTTAACTTCCATTTGATAACATTGAAATAAAAACTTCTCTCATAAAAAAAAAAGAAGAAATTAACAGAATTGTAATCTATGACGTTCTGATTTATGCTCATTTAAAGTTTCTTCAAATGAAATTCTTTACCATACTATTTCACAGGTATTTTGCAGAGGAATAACACAATAACTAGAAAAATAAACATTAACCTTTTGCTTACAGCTCGTATAACAGGTGAACCAGAATGGCGGGCTTCATCGCACTAAGCGCCGTAAGTAGAGGGTTAAGTATGTCTATTTTCAGAAAGAAAAAAATTTTTAAAAGGGGGAAAAATTCTTTAACCTTCATAAATGAAGATAGAAAAAGCTTTTCTTTTTTTGTTTTATTATTAATTTTTACTTGTTGTAAATTTTTTCTGCTGGCACTTTTTTCTCCATTTGTTATTATTTTAAAAAAAATTTAAGGTGGAAATTAATCTGAAACACTCACTGCTGTGCTGGAGGGTTTCTGGCACCAGGGTAATGGTTTCATTATAAATAATAGTATAGTTACTATTTTTTTCCTCTAGAAAATTATTCAATAAGAATAAATCAATGATTTCAACGCATAAATTGGATGCAAATAAATGCTTGCTAGTTTACTAAGACACTTATTATCGGGAAATTAATATCTAGTTTGAAATTGCAGTGAATTAAAAAAGAAACTGGTCACGCAGTTATTTTCATTTTATACATTTCAAACTTACATTAAACAACAAAAAAAATTAAGCTGCAAATATTAAGTTAATATTTAGAATTCTAAAATCTATATTATATAAAACGCTAATATGTATGTATCAATAAAACCGATGATATTTCTTTTCTCGCGTTGGCAATAGTTTTCATTTTTAATTGATAGGTTTCGGCGCGCAAGAGCACGTAGTGAGCATCATATAGCTAATCTATATTATATAAAACGCTAATACGTTTTAATTGAAAGGCTTCGGCGCGCAAGAGCACGTAGTGTGGATAATATGTCTAATCGGGTGAATTCTCATCGAATTATCAAAAAAAATTCTCACAAAATTATTTTCATCAAAGCCGATGCTTTACATCCGGTGTTCAGTGGCAGACTACTATTTCATATTGTTTTACAACACATGGTTTTATCCCTCTGGTGGGAAAGACATTAAAACAAAACTTACAACAGTTACTTTTCTCAACAACTGAAATTTAGAATAGTGTGATTAAGAAAAATATGTGAACTGTTTGCAATTTTCAAATTAATATTGAAATTCACAGGTTTAGACTTTTCTACAGTGAAAAGTTTTCGGAACTTCAGTGTTCAGAAAAGTATACAAAAGCTAGACGTTAAGAACGTATCCAATGAGCGAGCATCGGATTGCAAAGCAATCCGAAATGAACTGCGACAGCAGTTCGGGGGGTCGGCAAGTGCAAGCGAGCAGGGGGCGAAGCCTCCTAGTTATATTATAATTACATAAATAAAAGAAACGAAGGAAATAAAAATATGACCCCCAAAGCCGACGTCTTCAGGGGGTACCGGCCTCGGTAGCCATTAAAAACAAAACCAGTTCAGTTAAGCAGCCCCAGTTAAGCATTCTATTAATTTGTCTACGTATTTCTTTCTCCTGACCTTTTCCATTTCATTTTAAACTGTTTCTGCGCATTATAATAGGGGGCGTTGTTTTTTTCAGCTTTTAGTGTTTTCTTTTCTTCTACTTGCTTTTGAAGTTGATGCTTGACCTGTGACTTAGTGAGTTTTTATTTTTTTTCTGATGATTTTGATTGAGTTTCTTTTCTTAATTTGTTAATTATTTTGAATGTATCTTGTTTTTCCTGGACCTCTATACAAAACCATAGGGGTACTGAGGGAGATATTTTAAGCATTTGCTTCTCCCTCAATTAGAAATGGTTTTGTTTTTAATGGCTACCGAGGCCGGTACCCCCTGAAGACGTCGGCTTCGGTGGTCATATTTTTATTTCCTTCGTTTCTTTTATTGATACTTTTTTCTGAAATTTCTGCTGCTTCTTAGCGCGTTTTTTTCAAAGAAGTTTTATCCTTTTCGAATTTAATTATTTGTGTTTTCTTTCAGTATAATTACATAAAGTAACTTAGCAGGTATAACAAAACAGATGTAAATAATAATTACAAAAAAAGGAGAATATTTTAATAATTGATAACAGAAAGTTTCTAATGACACAAAGTTTCATAAGATTATTCTAAATAAAATAAAAATTGAAGATCTAAGCATTTTAGTTAAAAAGCAAGAAGTTTTTAAAAAAATGTTTATGAGAAAAAAATGCTGCAAAACTATTTGACATCATGTCTCGACATAATATCAGAATAATTAAATTAATTTAAAATATAACATGGTTTATTAATAATGGTTTTATGAGCCAAGGATACCGTAGATCAAAATTGTACCACTTCTTAACAAGCCATGCTTTTTCATAAGGAGTCTTCAGAACTTGAGCAGCAGGTGGACTTCTCAAATCAGTTGGTGTCGTTACTTGAGAAGTCTATGGAAAAATAAAATCAAATCATTAAGACAAATTAACTCAAAGGTTAGTTAAAAATTAAACCAAAAAATCCTTCTTATTAAGCATAGAAAATAAATTAGGAAATCAAAAATTGTGTGTGGGAAAATTTTTACAACTAGGACAACTGTATAAATATTATATATATATATATATATGTTACCGTTCAAGTATATAATGCAGTTATTTCATAGAATGCCTAGTTATTCCATGAAATAAGCGATAGTGTCCGTTAAAGTGTGTAATATGTTATTAATTTGACACTTTAACTAGTTATTCTATGAAATAACTAGGTATTCTATAAATTAACTAATGAGAGACAGTTAAAGTGTAAATTAACAATTTATCTGAAATGAAATAACTAGGTATTCTATAAATAAACTAATGATAGACAATTAAAATGAAAAACAAGTAATTTATCTAATTTATGCAGAGTATAAATGGTATTTATGGAAACGTACCATAAAATCATTTGTTACAACAAGGATTACTAAAATGACACTTGGAATTACAAAGAACATTTTATCTAAAACAAAAACATTTTTTGTTGACACACTAGCTTTTACACGAACATTTTTTAAATCCCTGACCAGTATGAGATATACGATATAGATTATTTTACACTTTAACGGGCTGCAGATCGTTATTCTATGAAATAACTAGTTAAACCATGAAATACAAGAGAGTTTTACACTTTAACGGACACGATCAGTTATTTCATGGAATAACTAGGTATTCTATAAAATAACGGATTTCATACTTTAACGGTAACATATATATATATAAAAGAATCTCACACAAAGAAAAATAATTTTACATACTTTAAAGTGATTACTATTAATTAGGCTTATGTTGTTTTTCTTGTAATAGTAATACTTTATTTAAACTGTCAAGCAAGTAATAAACTAGGTAAAAAGTTTATTTTAATAGGAATGTTTTTTAGAAACTTTTGCGATTTTAAGGAATTTTTTAAAAATTCTACAAATTAGTATAATTTTTTACTAAATTTAGAAAACAATGAGTAATTGAGAAAAATCCAGTGGTCTGCTGAAAATTCTAGCACAGATAATGCAAAAACCAAATTTTATGTGTAGGAAAATAATTACTGGGACAGAACAGTGCACAGGAACAAACTAAAGAATTCAAATCCCTCAGAAGTACCTCTATACCAGGGGTTTCCAACTTACATGAGGCCGGGGGCCACAATTAAAAACACAAATCAAATGGCGGGCCGCAACTTTATCAAAATCTTATATAGGACTCTTTTATGTTTGATGGAACATTAAATATTACTGTCAGTTGTACAAAACAAAAGTATTGAATCACAAATTAAAATAAGAAGTAGATTTTTAAAAATATTTAATTGCATATTAAAAAATTCGGGCTACAATAACTTCAATGTACACCCATGTATTAAACAATTAATGTGCTCCCATGTCTTAAACAATTAATGTGCAACAGATATCTAATTGCTAAGACACAAAACTTTAAAAAGGTTGGTATTAAAACTTACATAGTAGCACACAAAATGTTAAATGACAAAATTGAGGTTTGTCTGCTGCAGCCACCAGAGAATAGATATTTACATTTTAAATTTAAAATTTACAAATGTGTGTGTAAATATTTTCGTCCAAAATTAGGGGTTTCAAAAAGTTCAATCGGAGAATTTCTAAGAGAAAATTTCTGAAACACACATGCTAAATTATATTCACAAAATACAAAAAACTGAAATAGAAAATAGCAACATACACGATTATTTCTGTATTTGAATAAATATTTTCTTGGATGCTAAACCTGAGAAATAATTTTTTTTGCACCGTTGGTATGATAAATTTCACAGAAACGAAGAAATTAGGGGTTTCAAAAAGTTCAATCGGAGAATTTCTAAGAGAAAATTTCTGATACACACATGCTAAATTATATTCACAAAATACAAAAAACTGAAATAGAAAAGAGCAACATACACGATTATTTTTGTATTTGAATAAATATTTTCTTGGATGCTAAACCTGAGAAATAATTTTTTTTGCACCGTTGGTATGATAAATTTCACAGAAACGAAGAAATTAGGTTTTTATTAACGAGAAAAGTATTTTAAACCCATATAGATTATTTAAGAAAATTGTCCGCAAAAAATGACAACTAATATATCTTAGTTCGCGGGCCACAAAAAAAGGCATCGCGGGCCGCCAGTTGGAAACCATTGCTCTATACGATCATAACCAAGGGAATAGGTGTGGACATGCAAAAAATCTACACCAAATATCCTGCTGAGCTAAGCAGAAAAAGTAAATGAATACTTGAATTCAATACTACAATTACACAACACATTGTAGTTAATCTTAAAAAGACTTCTTCGAAAAACTTTTTATGTTTCAGTTTCATTTCCTTAGATGCATATTCAAACACTGAATGAAAAATAGAAAGAGAGAGTTGCAATAAATTATGTTATTTTGGTTATTGAATTTCATAAAGTAAACTTCCAACCAAAAATAGAATAAATTAAATCATCTAGTCTTAAGCAATCGTTATGCACAGAAAAATTTACAAGAACAAATTAATGAATATAGAATAGCATAATTTTAATTAAAAAAACATGTATCACTTAGATAATAGAAAAAAATTAGGATTTATATAGTTCATGTTCAGACTAAACTGTTTGTTTGTGATACATTAAATCACTAATTCTTTTAGAAATATTATGAATTTTCATAAATTACAGAGTACATATTTTTTATACAAGCATTCTCTTAACATTCATTTACAAGTTCCATAAGTAATATCTGAATTGCTTCATCAAGAAAAATTAACCTATGAATGAATAAAAATTAGAGAATGATAAAATTCATGCACGATAATCCTAATTAAAATAAAAAAAGGCTTTCTTTTAAATCAAAATTTATTAAAATACAAAATAAAATCAAAGAAATATAGAAGAATTCAAAAGTAATATTAGAAATAATCACAAAATTATAATGAAATAAATTCCACCACCAATGTAATTCACATTAATAAATAGGAGTGCTCTGTTTAAATGTGCAGCAAAAGTCATACTCTGGTGTTCAAAAATAAAATGTCAACATTTATAGTTAAGGATGCCTCATCATAAGTCAGTGATTCATAAGCAATTTTGTTTTTGTGATTCTTAATATATATAAGAAATAATAAAAAAAAAAAATTGTTTGTGCAAAATTTCAGTCAATTTGCAATACCTAACTAACTAACTAACTCAGTGGCGTGACAGCCCATTAAGAGGGCCAAGACCGACTGTGCCCATCTCAGTTTTCTTGACCTTGGGCTCTGGGGTGCAGGAGCATATGTTCCGGTCAGGTGGTCATCCGAACGCGGAACCCCCAGTGTTAGTTCCCAAGCATGCTTGGTACTCATTTTATCGACCCACTGAAGGGATGAAAGGCTCAGTCGGCCTTGCCCGGCCCAAGGATCGAACCAAGGACCTGTGGCACGGCAGCGCGAAGCGCTACCACTCAGCCACCGGGCGTCTTTGCAATACCTAATAACTTGATAATTTGATTGTAATTTAAAGAACTTGATTTTATTTTATGAGATCTTAACATTTTTATCAGTGTAATTTCTTTGTTTAGCAATTTACCCACAATAGGTTAAATCAAACAAACTGCATTATGCGGTCCTAACCTATTATTTGAATTTTTTTGTCTTGAAATTTACTCACAATGGGGGAAAGCAAGTTAAGTCGAAGTGGGAAAGAAAATTTCAAAATCTAGAAAAAGTACTGACATTCTAAAGAACATTGAAAGATGTCATTTGAAAAAAATTAAATGTATCTTTAAGATTTAATATATTATATTAATACTTGCACTTCATTGAGATAAAAAAAAACAACTTAATATCAGTTATTCTATTAGTTCCATAATTCTTTTCAATGTATACCATGTTTTTCGCAAAATAAGTGCAGTATATATGAAATATTAGTAAATATTTGCTCTACTTTTGCATCTTCATGATAGAAAAGACTGCACATTATAACATCCCTTTTTGTTTGTATCGCAGGTGTCGTTATGGTAAACATTGGCTAAATTACAAACAAAAAACTTATACTTGCTATTGAATTGAAAATAGAAAATTTAAAATAAATTATAACAAGATCAATTCTTTTGGGAAAATGTTGGACTTTTAGGTACCTTAAACTTGAGTCAATTTATTTTCCAGACTTTTCAGATAATTATAACCCAGATTTTTTCTAATTTTTTACAATAGATTAAAGTCCTTGTTCCGTGGCCACCACAATTAATGCATTGATGTCTTCCTTTCTACCAAATGCACTCTGCGTTCAGAGAGAACTTATACAGAGTTTGATCATATTCTATCAGGGTCATTTTTTCATAACAAGCATTTTAATGTGGACAATATTTTAACCAAGCAATTTTGTACAGGGCAACAGGAGTATTTCACTCTTAGATCAAATTATAAAAAAATTAACATTATAAAGAACTAAGGGAAAAATATAAAGTGCGAGAATAATAAAATAATAATCAATGAATGGACTTGGATCGAAAAAACGAAATCATGCACAAAGTAATACGCTGACAAATTAATTATTCTAAAAAAACTATATTTATTTTATTTATAATTATTTGTTGCCTTACTCCTCAGTTAACATTATTAGACTTACAGAAACACGTTTTTAGAAGTTCAGCTCATCAAAATAAAGGTTGGGTTTGGTTAGTTTCGAAAATTATGCTATTGGGTACAACCAACTCAAGATTGTCAAAATGTAGCACAATCGATCATTTTTTCCTATCATTTTTGCTCTTTAGTACACAATAAAATTTTTTTATTTCTATTATTTCCAATTTTAAATAATTTAGTTTTATATTTATAGATACACCATCCACATAAATTCAGATAATATTAGGAATTCAGTAACATAAGACACACATGCTATCTGAGTTAATCCTTGAGCTCACTTGACATACATAATTAGCAAAGAACATGCAATATATATATATATATATATGTTTAGTTGCACAGAGCTGCAAGCTAGCTAACATCCTGAAGTCCTCTTTTAAACATCTGAAAAAGCAAATTTGTCAACAGTTCAATTTATAAAAATGTTTAACTTTAAATCAATAAGAAAAATTCAATTTCGAAACATCCCACTTGGAAGGACTAATTGAAATTTCTGAATGATTTTAAGGATCAGGGTGAAAATGGCCCCTTGCACCCATTGTCCAATTTCAGAACTTCAGCACAAACGGTTTTGAAGTTATAAGAGAGCCATACACACAGATAGTGTTGAAGTATGAAATTTCTTGAAATATTTCCTTGGCAATAAAAATCATGTAATATAAACTACATGAATCATTCATTTTCTTAGAAGAATAAGCTATTTTAAACAATTAGAATCTCTGTAATTGATGGGTTGCAATTAAAATATCCAAAAATTAGTTCAAAAACCATAACAAGCAGAAAACCAAATTTCCATTGGTCAAAATATACAGTTGGCCCTAAATTCTATTCAATCCTATCAATTTCAGTTATCTCTGACTGTAATAGGGCTCCGTAAAAAAAATAATCATAAAATAAATAAAAGAAAATAATAAATAAATTTTTTTTTTTATGAAAGCTATTTTTTATTTTTTCAAATTTTCATTTATAGTTTTATAATAAGTGTGGTTGTAATGGGTTTAATAAATGGGTTAATAAAATGGGTTTTGTAAATGCTGAACACCAGAGTATATAACCACACAAACATGCAGTGTAAACCATAAGGAATCAAATTGCAATTCTTACCGTGGGTTCTATTGAATTATACATCTAAAACATGCAAAAAGGAAACAAAATGATTAAAGTATAGGCTTATAAAGAGAAATGTAATACATAGGTGTTAAAAATGTTAAGTAAAAATCATGCATATTATAATCAGTAAAAATCTAGGGAAGATGAAGATTATTTTTAAAACTTTGACACTCAAAGAAACTGAAAGGAAAGGATGTGTGTTTGTATAGCTACACTGACACGCAGCTACATACTTATAAGTCTATCAAGGGCATTTAACCCATAATATGATTTGTAAAATAACACATTTTAACATCAAAACATTACAATTTGTGCATGAAAAAAATCAATTAAAAAATATACAGAACCACCCTTTAAAACATAAGTAAAGAAAATTTAATGCAAACTAATTTTATAATATAATATTAATTATTTATTCATAAATTTAATTGAGATTCATAAATTTAATTATGCAATTTAATAAATTAAATTGTGTGGTAAAGTTTTAAAGATAATCCTTTAATACTTTGCTTGATAGTTCAGTAACATGCAATTGAAATAGATAGAGCCACAACTTCATGCACATTTTTAACTATTTCATGCATATTTAGAATTTTTTTTTTTTTATTTATGCAGAAAAAAATTATATTCAGGAGTGAAAACAACAGAAATACAAAAAATATTAAAATAAATTAGAAGTTAGATTTTTATGCAAATGAAGGAATCAGGTGAGAAAAGTAACTATTAATAAATAATTTATTCAACACAAAAATAGAAATAAAATAAAACAATGATAAACCTTACAGAAGAGAACGATAAAAAGAGTGCTGTGCAAGTAACAATTCCTGTGGCATAATTTAAAGGGATTCAAATAATTCCTTTCATTTCAGATTATTTTTCTTTTGTAACGTTTTCAAATAGAGCTTTCATATAAAAAATGAAAAAATGCATATCCTTGGGAGATTTTCACTGCTGAACTTTATAAAAAATTTAATCAATCGTTCAGATTGAAAAATTAAAAAGTTATGAAAAGAAAACCAAAAAAAAAAAAAAATTCCAAATGTATAAGTTTTAAAATATACATTTAATATTGATAATTATTTTAATGTAGTATGTAGTATTTTAATGTAATGTATAAATGTGTACCAGAATAGAAACTTAAATATGATAAAATAAGTAACATTGGATTGCTTAAAATAAAATAGCTTTAATGAGTTGTTGTTTTTAAATTAAATTCCCCATTGCATCTTCTTCAGGATCATTAAAATTTTCTTTACTTAAAAACAACATTTTTTATGAATATAAGGCATATTCAAATGGCTATTTCTGTTCTGCATATTTTACAAATTCTAGGCCAATTCTAGGGTAAGGCAACCAGCACTGTGCTCGCGTTAGAAACTTCAGGCTTTTGGTCAATAATTTTTCCAACAATTCTTTTAAAAAAATACTTTCTTTATAAAAAGTAAAGTTAAACAGATTTGATGAGGTAATAATAATAATTTTCACGTCATAGTAAAAATGATTTTTTAGGATAATTTTTTTAAACTGTGATTTTTTTTAAAAACAAAAATACATTTTTTAGATCACTGTTTTTTTAATTACTTTTTACTTTCAGGCTTTGTAATAAACTTATTAGGAGCACATTTTAATGTTGTTACAAGACATTTGAAAGTCTGTTATTTTGTCCAAATGAATTTTAAGCAATCTTTGAATTTTTACATAAAAAGAAAGGAAATTAGTGACAAATGTTATTACTAGTAAAAAAAATGCCCAATTTATTAACAAACAATTGTACAATAAGTAGAAAAACAAAACATATTTCACAAATAATTTAATTTTCACAAATTTCTTAATTTTATGTAATTTGGAAAAACCTTTTTTTTGTAATTTTTATGTAAAAATATTTCAATTTAATCAATTTCCATTAAAAATTTCCTTTTAGGGCATAAACTGGTGACCTATTTTAATTAAAAAAATAAATATTTGGATGACTAATAATTTAAACCAGGAAATGACAAAAAATTTTTGCCTACATCAGCACATAGCGCTAATATACAAAAATTAAAAATGAGCCAGTACTTTCATAAATAAAAACTAAATAATGCTTAAGAAGCTTTAAAATTAATCTAAAAAAAAACATAATAACTTTTTTAGTTACTGAATCCTCCCGGGTGCAAAAAAAAAAAAAATAATAATAATTGGTAGAAACACGATACTTACTCGATGCCCCACCTAGATAAAAAATAAATAAATAAAGCCGAAAAGTTTGTAGAGAAAAAGTTTAATTAATTTGTAATAATGAAAAATTCTTTTTCAGTACGCACTACAAAGGGATACAAAGCATCATTTTATATATATTTTGCAAGAGGCAAAGTATTTTTTTAAAATCACTATTGCAAGCAACTGACATATGACACGAATTTTCAGAAGATCTGAATACAGTGGGTGATCGGTTAACGAACATAATCCGTTCCAAGACTATGTTCGTTATCCGAATTGTTCGTTAACCGATCATCGATTCACCATAGACTTCTATGTGAAATCGATTAATTCGTTCTGGAGACCCTAAAAATTAAATTTTAAAAAAAATGTATAATTTCTTATTAAGTTTTTTAAAAAATAATACATACATATAGTCTTGCAGATTAATCAGTCCTTTTCATTTTTTGCTTATGGGGCGTTGAAGAACATGTCCAATGTCGATTGCTTTTCTCTCTCTTTCAGGATTATCCGGAAGTAATTAATAGCATTGTCGTTGTAAAAATCCCCAACCCTACTGACATCAGCTTAGTTTGGGTGCCATTCTAAGACCATTGCTCTGACATCCTCCCACTTTTTCAAAGATCTTTAACGGCAGATGTCGGCATTGGTATGCTCTTTCGTCTTCCTTTTGTTCAGAAGGAGACACATTTCGCTGTGTTTCTTGGTGTTCTTCATTCAAAATTTCTTGGAGTTCTTCTGCCGTCAGTTAATCTACATGTCCCATTATGAGCTCTTCTATGTCATCCTCGTTCACCTCCTATTCCAGATCTCTAGCAGTTGTCAAAATTTTATCCATAATTTCAGGGGTGTCTCCCTGATCATCTCCGTCACCTTGAACGAAGGATGGACACAGCTTCCGCCAAGCAGAAATCAACTGTCGCTGTGTGACTTCTGACCACGCCTTTTGAATGATACGAATAGCTTCAAGAATGTCAAATTTTTCTTTCCTAAACTTTTTTGAAGTCATTGTTGAGGAGAATTGCCTTGCTTCAAAACACCGACGAAATAGCGCGCGAGTGTTCTTGAAAGCCGCAATAACTTCCTAATCCATCGGCTGAATCAGCGAAGTCGTATTCGGATTTGAAAACTGAACTGTCAGCCAGGGAAAGTCAGTCAACAAATTATCTTCAAGATCCTTTGGATGTCCTGGTCCAATAAAAGCAGTGCTTTCAACGGCAAGTCATTGGTATCAAGGTAGTCCTTGATGCTCGGACAAACTTCAAATAGCCATTCTTTGAAAAGATACTGTGTGACCCATGCCCTCTGATTCGATCTCCACATTACTGGCAGTTTGTTATTAATTATGGAATTTTTTTTTGAATGCTCTGGGATTCTCAGAGTGGTAAACGAGAAGTGTTTTAAGCTTTATAATAATAATTATTGAATGACCTTTAAATTTAAATTCATTGTTAATTCAAGTTTCCTTTAGTAATTATCATTACTAAGCATGCTTTAAATATCTTATTTTGTATGCGAAATGATAACAAACGTTTAATAGTACTTTTTTTTCAGGCCGAGAAGTGTTCGTTAGAATTCGTTTTGTTCATTATCCGAATATGTGTTCGATGTCCGAACAGAAAAAATCTTTCTTGAAAGTGTTCGTTATCCGAATATGTGTTCGTTAACCGAACACTAAAATCTTTCGTGAAAGTGTTCGTTATCCGATTTGTTCGTTAACCGATCTGTTCGTTAACCGATCACCCACTGTATTAATCACTTAAAAATTTAAATCTTTAGAATTGAACTTTAATATTTATATGCGAGAAACTGCTAGCTATTAATTAACCCCAACGAAAAGTTTCACATATTTTGAGTTTTACCATTTCTTGCTATACTGATATATCTAGTGTTTTATATGATCAATAACTATTGTTATTTCAATTTCACTCATAAATTATAAAAATATTTTGCAAATAATGGTAATTAAATACTAATAAAATTTAGGTTGGATGGATACCATTAAACCACCCCTAGATGTGTACATACAAATATACTTACTGTTCTCAGACTTCCAAATTGAAGCATTTCATGATCTTCTTCCACACCAACCCTTAATAAGTACAGAAAATATAAATTATGTTAGGCATTAATGAAGCCAAATAAATGTATAATATAAAAAAAATATTTCAGTAAATAACTTCATGATTAAATTGTTAATTTAAAATAAATAATTAAATTTCTAGAAAACTCTAAAACTTTGGTCTTTAAAACTTACAAAGCTTTGAAACAAGACAACCTTTATATTTAGTTAAGTAGCAGTTGAAACTTAATGTTTAAAGAACTACTTCAACAAATTTCAAGATAATTTTAAGATGAAAATAAAAGAACTTAAGTACAAACCTTTAAAAAAAAATAGGGTATTTGACCAAAAGGTATTTTTATTACTAATTTTAAGTTGTATAATGACCATCCCCTAAGCAAAATTAGGTTGAATTTGTTGGATAATGTACAAAGCCGTAAATTAAAATTGATATTAAATATTAAAAAAAAAAACTGATTTTTTTTAAAAACTATATAAGTGTATCATTTTCTGGATAATAAATTCCTGATATTTTTTTAGCTAACTGCCTACTTTGCCTGTCCAAAAGTTCTAACCCCCCACCCCACCCCATATAAAAACTCTTCAACAAAAGTTTATTAAAAAAAAATGCTTTAAATTTTTTTAACGTTTTTGATTTGATCCACTTTTTATCATATAGTTATTTTATTGAAAATTTTTACTGAGAAATGAATCTATATTTTAAATTTTACTAAGCCAATTTTTTTTTTATTAAAGTTGCCCATACAGAAAAATTACAAGTGTTTCCATAGAAATGAATTCAATGCATCCTCTTTTAATTTAATTTAAACTATCAACTAAATATTATAGCTTAAAAACCATATTAGCTAAATATAATTTATGAGCTAACCATTGAAAATTCAAAGCTTATGGGGGGGAAAAAGAGTGCAAAGAATGCTTAAATCTCTGGAAAAAAAGAAAAGAAAAAAAACAGCTGTTTAGATGAAATTGCACCTATGTTTATATGGAAGTCGGGCAGAAATAATTTAAGAAATTCACAGGACTATTTACCACAATGTGAATACTATAGAATTCATAAATGGAAACAACAAAATATTAAGTTATGAATACAAGCTGAACTAACAGGTTATGAATGACTGAATTTGAAATCTAATTGCTTCAGCAATATTTTGCAGAAATAAAGGTCTCCTTTCAATACCTTGAAATTTAATGCAATTTGAATTAATAAAAAATTTGTAAAGTAATGAGAAGAAAGAAATATACATAGACATAATTTTTTGTTGTTGATGTTTCACATTAATAATGAGTTATTACTGTCTAGTTCATATGCATCATCTTTTGATATAAAACAAATATTATTACACTTTTTGTTACACATTGAAAATCATTAAGTTATCTACTAACTGTAATAAATTGAAATTTATTATAAGTTTTTTTTTGTAATACTTTTAAAGATAGATTATTTGTCTGTAGATGGCACCACTACGGTAAAGTTTAAATTCAATCTTAATGATATTTTCTTTAGAAATTTTGAATTAGTCTTTTAAAAAGGGATTTTTTTGGGTAAAATCTATGTAACTAAATTTATTAATATTTATTGAAGATGGTATTATAACTTGTATAGGGTATTAGTGGATTCATGACGGTTTTTCTCAGGGATCTTTTTTTTTGGTTCTGACGTCCGCCGGATGCGGGATGACTCTGGACGTGGTAAACAGGTCAGTCTGGATTCTTTCGCCTTGTTGACGGGAGGATAAAAGAGAAGCGATGAATGTGGCTAGTAGCAGTTGCAGTACCAGTAGGAAGCAGTTAATCAGAGCAGTATCCTGGGGATACGGAGTTTGTCCGCTGAAGGAGTGGTTCGTGACAGTATCTCGGAGATGGTGGATCGTAACCTTAGGGAAAGCTAAACTGAAGTCTCTAGCGGGAAGGACTACCGGGATTAGCCAAAAGCCGATATCTTTGAGACGATGGGCCAAGTCCGAAGGAATCTATGCTGGACGTCCGGTGTCCCCCTTCTACATGCCTAAGTCGCTTGAAATTAGAATAGCTGGAGAAATTTCGAGATCCTAGCCGAGGAGTTTGTCCATGAGTTCATCTACCTTTCCGGTGGGCGATTCCAGAGTGAAAGCAGTAAATTCCGTAGGGTACTTATAAAACTTTAAATTTTATTTCGTTAACATTTTAGAGGAATCATTTACCGAATATTCTGAACTGTTATGTTGTGTTTTTTTTTTGTGTAGGAGAACAATCAGCATTTAAGTGTAATTTATAGATATCATAAACCAAGTCTGGGTTTTTAGAAATGTTAAATGAAGTTTTTATTTTATAAATGTCTTTTTTTTGAACTGTAGAAGTTGAAGGTTATGCTTGAGTGTTTTAAGGTTGCATTTTTGTTTTAATTAATGTATAAATGTTTATTCCCATGTTGGCATTTGGAGATGTGTGAAATTATGTTTTTGAAGATTTAGAGGTGCAATAAAAATGAGTTTTAAATGTTAAAAGTTTTCTGTAATTCATTAGATATTTGTCTACTAAATAACCTGGGTAACCGTTACTAAATTTAAATTTTGAGATCACAGCCAAAGGGGTAACGGTACAAATTGGTGCCGTGACCAGGATAGGCAAATTTAATAGAGAGGGCCTAAATTGGTGCTGCAATATTTTGCATTTCCAGATGCTAACATTTGACTTTTTATGTGTTTTAAAGTTGTATCATATTTGAGTGTATTCATGTATTCCCAGTTTTTGAAATAGACGTAAACAAGTTCGGGTATATTCAATTAATAGTGTATTTGTGATATTTGAGTTATAATCGAATATGTGTCTTAAAGATAAGCCTTCGCCACAGGATGGTCAAACGGGTGTGTTTATACCTGGCCATTTTTCTCTTTTGGCGTTGCAAGTACTCCGGCACTGTTAACATATGGTAGGGAATTAACTTTACAGCTGGAATTTCGTAGGAACCATGAACCTTTCTCTTACGCGAGTGCTGAGGACTGTGCCAAAGATTTACTTGGTAAATTGCATAGTACTTAGGCATTAGCGAGGGAACATCTAGAATATTCTGCGGAAAATAGAAAAGCTCGTAGAGACCAAAACATCAAACAATATAGTTTCCAAGCAGGGGATGAGGTATACTGGTTCAATCCTGTGTTAAAGAAAAACCAGTGCAAGAAATTTGCTAAATTTAATGAGGGCCCTTTCAGGGTGGTTGAAGTCTTATCTCCGGTCACTTTGAAAATCCAACATACAAAAAATTTCGGCTATACTAGGGTTGTTCATGTGGAGAATGTGGCAAAGGCGGAGCAAAGATTGGAAATTTTGCGATCCAGAGATAGTGGGTTCGGTGACCAAATCAGTGGCAGTATAGATAGGGAAAGAGTAGAAACACCTGCTCCAGAAAATCTACTGTATGAGACAGGTAAATTCGTGCCTTTTCCGCAACCTCGTTATAACTTAAGACAACGAGTAAATGGACGGGTCATAAGAAATTAGAATTTGTAAGAGGGGGGTGCAACTAAATTTTTCTTGTTTTAAATTGGGTTATAAATGTTTTGGGGTGGAATGTCAAATGTTCTCCAAATATGGAGGAGGAGTTTATATCTGGCGGTGCATATTTTGGTTACATAAGCCGGAATGTAGTAGGTCGGTGGAGACTGTTTTTTGTTTTCAGGTGGACCACGGTCCTTTTATGTACATAAGTGTGAAGTGTAGGTCTCCACCGGCAATTGTAATGATGTATGTAATCAGTCAAAACTGGGTTTGTCCCATTTTTTTTAATGTTATTTTGAAAATGCAGATTATGAATCTTTAGATGTTTAAAATTTGAAAGCTGAAGATTGATAACGTTGCTGTACAATCTTTTCCTGACCCCCTATGGGCCGCTGGAAAAGGTATTGCTAAGTGTAAATCTGAGTTATAATGTTTTTTAAAGTTAAGTGTAGTTTAAACTATTTTGGCGCATATTTGATTCCTCTTTTCTGTTTCCTTGCAAGGTGCACATTGTTAGGGTCAGATTTGATTTTAGTGATAAAGATCTAAAAGTAGGTTTAAAGCCGCGTGGTGCTTTTAGAGATTTTGAACTTTAAGTAGGAATTATTTATGAACAGCTTAGAGAAAAGGAAAAAACGGAATTTTTTATGTGAAACCAATAATTTAGTTTTCTTGATTTCTTGATAGTGTTCCAGGTCATTTTAACATAGTGCTATAGTGTTTCAAAAAATTAAAAGTATTTTAATTTTTTTTTCGGTGAGGCGATGGTATTGTAATAAATTGAAATTTATTATAAGTTTTTTTTTGTAATACTTTTAAAGATAGATTATTTGTCTGTAGATGGCACCACTACGGTAAAGTTTAAATTCAATCTTAATGATATTTTCTTTAGAAATTTTGAATTAGTCTTTTAAAAAGGGATTTTTTTGGGTAAAATCTATGTAACTAAATTTATTAATATTTATTGAAGATGGTATTATAACTTGTATAGGGTATTAGTGGATTCATGACGGTTTTTCTCAGGGATCTTTTTTTTTGGTTCTGACGTCCGCCGGATGCGGGATGACTCTGGACGTGGTAAACAGGTCAGTCTGGATTCTTTCGCCTTGTTGACGGGAGGATAAAAGAGAAGCGATGAATGTGGCTAGTAGCAGTTGCAGTACCAGTAGGAAGCAGTTAATCAGAGCAGTATCCTGGGGATACGGAGTTTGTCCGCTGAAGGAGTGGTTCGTGACAGTATCTCGGAGATGGTGGATCGTAACCTTAGGGAAAGCTAAACTGAAGTCTCTAGCGGGAAGGACTACCGGGATTAGCCAAAAGCCGATATCTTTGAGACGATGGGCCAAGTCCGAAGGAATCTATGCTGGACGTCCGGTGTCCCCCTTCTACATGCCTAAGTCGCTTGAAATTAGAATAGCTGGAGAAATTTCGAGATCCTAGCCGAGGAGTTTGTCCATGAGTTCATCTACCTTTCCGGTGGGCGATTCCAGAGTGAAAGCAGTAAATTCCGTAGGGTACTTATAAAACTTTAAATTTTATTTCGTTAACATTTTAGAGGAATCATTTACCGAATATTCTGAACTGTTATGTTGTGTTTTTTTTTTGTGTAGGAGAACAATCAGCATTTAAGTGTAATTTATAGATATCATAAACCAAGTCTGGGTTTTTAGAAATGTTAAATGAAGTTTTTATTTTATAAATGTCTTTTTTTTGAACTGTAGAAGTTGAAGGTTATGCTTGAGTGTTTTAAGGTTGCATTTTTGTTTTAATTAATGTATAAATGTTTATTCCCATGTTGGCATTTGGAGATGTGTGAAATTATGTTTTTGAAGATTTAGAGGTGCAATAAAAATGAGTTTTAAATGTTAAAAGTTTTCTGTAATTCATTAGATATTTGTCTACTAAATAACCTGGGTAACCGTTACTAAATTTAAATTTTGAGATCACAGCCAAAGGGGTAACGGTACATAACTAATCATATACTAATTTTCAAAGACTTTACAGGATGATGATAAAATAACTAGTTTCTGGCAAAGAACTCTTTTCTTGATTACATTAGCCACCATAAAAATATGGAGATTTTTCGGCTTGATTTCAGAGGGTGGAAAATGAAGTCTGAAATTGAGAATCTCTTGCAAAATGCAGCAGAGTTACACATGATAGTGCTAGAATAATTCTCAGTGAATCCAGCTCAGTATACGCACATGCAGACCCACATATATTTCATCAAACATGTAAAATGATTGGCGCTTTCCTGCCCTTCGAAACAATGGTACGCCAAAATGCATTGTGTTTGAATGAATTTTGAAAACAAATAGAACAATGTGAAATGTGCTTTTGAATAATACGTGGTGAAAATTGACATGGTCAATTTTCAAAAAGGGAAAATTAAGCACTTTTTAAAAACACCCAATAAAAAAAGTACCTTTAAGGGCTTTAAAAAAAAAAATCAAAAATATGCACTTTTTAAAAACGCTACGCACTCTGGAAAATTATCCTAGAGTTAAATTTCAAATCTAACTACAGAGAAAAAAAATTTTGCAATATAGGTAGACAGTGAACATCAAGTTGTCAGAAAATTGTGGAACCTTACTCTCCATGTCTCCTTGGCCCACAATGTGCTACTGTGGAAATGCTTAGATTCTAGATAGATAAACAGGATAACTACAAAAATGGATAGATAACAATATGCATGACAGAATAGGAGGAGTTCACTTACGGGATACCCAACCAGGCTAATAGTTGTGTGGCTAATCCACCACAAAATATAACAGTAACAATAGCTATAATTGATGTAGCAGTTAGCATCAGATGTCTCGATTCTGACATTGTATTACGAATGGCCAGAGCAAAGGCCATTGCTCCTCTTAAACCTACAATTAGAAAGATAAAATTCAATTTAAAAATTAATATTTTTTAATGATGAATAACAAGCAAAATGTCGGAAATTTGTTTAAAATTTTTTAACAACATTATTTAATAAAACACTAACTGTTGAACAGAGAAATACTGGTATCTCTGACATAATAAACTAATTTTCATACAAAAAAGTACCCTTATTTGTAACAAAAATAAGCAATACACAATGGTGAATTCAACGAAAAAATAAAATAATGCAGAATTTTATATAACTCTTGATCTAATGTTGCAATTTTAATGATCTAATTTCAAGGTTCAAAAAGCCTCAATAAGATGGTCGAATGAATTAGAGTTAAATATTATTTAGACTAGGTGATCAAATACAAAAATATGTTGCCCTCAGAATAAACACAGTATACAATTTGAATTTTAGAGCTAGAAACCTAACGAAAATTCATAGAAAATAAAACACTATAGTTTACAGTAAATACACCATAATTTAAAAGCCTTAGAGTCGTATTTTAAGTTTTATAATTTCAACAATATCTTTAAAAAATATATATATTAGCACAAATGTAAAACATTTTGGATCGAATTATAAAACTTAAATCACCTAATAAAGATAGTTCCACGGCAAAAGGAATTTTATAACTTATTTTTTATTAAATATGGTTGAAAATTTTTTAAATCAAAATTCTTATGCAAAATTAAACATCATTATTTAATTTAATAATGATGTTACAAAATACTTTGAATGGTAAGGAATAAAAATTTAAACTATACAATTTTGAATGATAAAATCCAAAATTTGAATGAAATAGCTAAAATACTTATTAAATAGAAATGTTAATTTCTTTTTCTTTTAAATTTTATCAATCAGAAATTATCTGGCAGATTTTGCTAGAATTTTCTATTTTGTTGTTTGAAATCACATAGTCAAAAATGAGATAAACATTTGTGTACCTTAAAATGTAATTTTTTTTTACCATTATTAAGTTAAAAAGCAAAAATTATTAAAAACCATGTTGTTTTTGAATAAAGAATTTTTAAGATTATTTTATTAGCTTAAATAAGTTCACAGATTATTATAGCAAAAAGCAAAATTTATATTAATAGCTCCAAATTTTGGATAATTTTCCAGCCAATTATCTAGATTGCGATTATATTTTAAGAGCCAAAATTCTGATGCAATCAAAAGAGACGGAAGTTTATTCAGAGAAAGTAATATCGAATCATTTGCACAAATTAATTAGCTAAAAATATAATTTGCACATTTAGTATTATTTTAGGATATTTAGAACATCAGAACCTGATCCCTAGATTAAAAGTTATTATGCGCATTTTCTCTATTTTTCTTGTGTATGAGCAATGTACATTAATTACAATACAATAAAAACTAGTTTAAAATAAGAGAATTCAAACAATATCAAGCGGTGCAAAAATCAAATATACATTAAAAAATCTGTTATAAACAAGAGAATTTATACATAAATAAGTTGTGCAAAAAGCGAATATACCAGAGAAGAAGAGAACATGTTGAAAACTCAAAGGGATTTTATTGTGTCGTCCCAAATTAAGAAGGAAAGAAAGAGGATAAATATTTAAAGCTCTTCCAACTGCAATTGCAATCTATAACACTTATTAAGGTTAAATAGATTTTTAAAAAAACAATAATACACTGTTATATTATTAAAATAAAATAAACAAGAGTTCATTTTAGCAAAATTATCATTATGCTACAATATTGCAAATTTTTTCAAAAATTAAACAGGTACTTTCTATGGTCTGATTATAAGAATAAAATGCCTTGGTTTTTAGCTCACCTAAAGCTGAATAAAATATAAATAATTATTAAACGAAGGTATCTTAACCACTCAGAAAAGTTTAATGCTAACAAGTTAACACATCAATTTATCATGGCACTAAAACAAAATATTTTTTAAACACAAAGTAACCTATATTTTTAAAACTCTTGGGAAAAATAAATTTTTTACTTGAAAAACTTCCATAGAAAAAAACCCATAAATTTTAAAAACAACAAATTTTTAAGTAAAATTCACATTTTAGTCACTTAGAATTTAAATGAATCAGTGATAATTGCTAAATTCACCATAATCATTTAATTTTAAAATTCAAAATTAAAACAACTGCCAATAAACTCATTCAAAAAATTATTTCAATGCATTTAATGTGCTACATGCAATTTCACTTGTAGTCTCTCTGGCGTAGAAAATCAGTCGCATTTAAATTTTTGCAATGGCAAAAAGGACAAGGAATGAATTTTTCCTTTTTTAAAAGTATCTCAACATTTCATCAGATTTAATGCACCAGAATAAAATAAGGTTAATTTTTCTTTCATTTAAAAATAGATTGACCTATAATAATGTATAATAATAATCTAATAATTTAATTTTTTAAAATGATCTAAGAACTACTTAAGATAGGGACAGTAGCTTGAGAACTGGTATTTTTGATGTTAAAGGAAAAGTATAAAATGACAAATAAAATTATTGATTGCTTTAATAATCAAAAGGCTAAACAAAATTAAATCTTCTCTATTCTATTAGTATGAATGAATGAAAAATAAAATGATTCGGAAATCAAACAACTAAAAAAGGATACAAAAGCTGTAATGATGAATCCCCAATGCCAATAATGCTTTTGGTAGGTAAACATAGACACTCCAATGTAGCCAAATATAAAATTCTCTGCTACAAAACTCAGAAGTTCAAAAAGCTAAAAAATAAAATTTTTATGAGAAAACAGTATTTTACACATATAGGTTTAAAAAATAACTTAAAAATAAATTATGCCACACTTTTCAGACATGATATTAAAATGAAATAGTTAGCAAAATTTTTAAATTAATATAGTATAAATATTACTGGCAATTTTTTGAAATGCTAGTACTCCATAGACTATCTAAACATAGTGGTTGTAGATAATGTCTAAACAGTTGAATAAAAAATGTTTTTATGCAAAGTATAAAAAAAAGGTCTTGATGGGGTAATTATTTAAATGACATTCATTCCTGAAAAATACTGACGTAATTTTTAAAAAAAAATGCTTAAAAATTACTATTAAGGAGACTAATAATGTATTTTACTGGCATTATATGGACGGCTGGTTTTTAATAGAGTGCTTAAGGATCTTAAAGAATGTCTATGTATTTTACATGTTGTCGTTTTATCATTCAATATGTTATAGAACAAAGTTCGAAATTTCTACTCATCATTGGCAACCGAATATTTAGGGCTGATCGGTATGTTTTGACTTATATGCAGTGTCGCAAATCAAGCTACCATATTTTTCTTAGGATTATGAGTTTTCAGTTGAACGGATATTAAAAATAGGGAGCAATAACACTGTCTTTGAAGGGCTAGGTAAATTATATATTACTTAAGTTGATATTGACGAGGACATTAAGAACAGGGTTAAAAAGGTACTGAACACTTTTAGAATGCTTTTCAAGGTAGTATTGAAATTTCAATATTGGAATATGAAATTAAAAATACAAATATGCAATGCAACTGTGAAATCTGTTCAGCCACCAAAACTTTTAAGTTAATAAAGCAGCAGGAAAACAAAATTGATGCATTTTAAACAAAATATTTTAAAGAAATATTGAAAATCTACTTGCTGAACAAAAGAAGCAATATCTATGCATGCAATAAATCCAGTGCCAAGCCATAAACAATCAATGTAAAAAAGAGACATGGATTGATCACACATTAAGAAAACGTGCTTAAGAGAATCACATTGATCTGGTCGCCTGGAGGTAGGCTGAGAACAACATGGTGAAATTCGGTGACCAATGAGAGATACCAATTTAATTGACCCTAGTTGAAATGTTGCCAAAGAGAATGCACTGGATAGAAGATGGAAGGCAGAGTTCGTGGCTTTATGCATCTTTCAGGCATAAAAAGCTTCAAGACAAGTTATTCAATACGCAAAGATGTGCATCTCAGAAAAATACTATCTATGTCCACAGATGTGTTAACATATCTGCATTTAAGGGGTGGATCTTCCATTTTATTGGATGCTTGAATAAAATTCTTGCATTTGGGATGGAATAGATAAAGAAACGCTCCATGTATTTGAACCCAAAAGTCTTTAAGAAACATTGTGTTGGCAGAGTATGCAAAATTCTTGTTCACGCTCATTTCACCAACACTGATTTGGATGTTGGAGAAGTTTAACAGTGAAAAATGTTCAGCGAGATAACCGAATATGCACCAGATTGTAACACTTTTGAGCTATTCTATCAACCAATGATTTCGGCTTCCTGTGCGGTTTTAGCTGTCACAATAGACCGAAGACACCTTCCAGAAACTCTTTAGAGACTGAGGCCCTGATGCTAGGCCTAAATTTGACTTATGGTATTTCAGAGCCAAAAAGCAGCAGCATACGAGTAAGAAGTGTTAAAAATATGGCAAAATTTTTGATGTCTGAATTTTCAGACATCTTTGCATTTAAATGATTTTATTTTCAAAGATATATGGATAACATTGGAATCATTGAATTTTTTTAAAAAAACTAATAGTGTTTTTTAGTAATACATGTGTTTTGGGTTTCCGAAGTCTACATTCTTTAATAGCTTTGGTCTCCAATGAAAATTATTTATATTTTTGGGTAAATAGAAGAAAGCAAAAATTTTAGTCTAGCTACTACTTGAGAATGGATACCGTGCTAAAGAATGTCCAAGTAATGTGAAATAATGAACTGTTTTACACTTTCTAGTCAGTTTTCAGCGTTTTACAAAAGGCCAAATTTAAAACTTAGTTGGTAAATGTAGTACAAAACTCTATAATAATAATAAATTATTTATTTGTCATGTTAAAATTTCTATCATACGAAAATGTTAGAACTAGTAAAAATTTTTAATTATGCATACATAAAATGAATACTGTGCAATAGAATGAAATCTAGATTAAAGAAAATACTACAAACTTGTTTAGTTCTTGATCTAGATTCTACAGTTAAATTATTGTATGTGTAGTGAGCTTGACAAATACCACAAAAGAGAACAGCCACAATGCCTGAAACAAAAATAATGAATAAACTGAATAAAGAAAGTCTATACATCTTTTAACAATCTAAGGATACTTAATAGATAAAGAGGTACACTTTTTATGGACAAATTATTTGGTATTTTTTCCCATTTTGAAAAATTTAAGTTGATTTTTTAATTAATTGGATTTACACAGTAAGAAAATTTTCTGTATCGGTGTACATTGCGAAAAAACACCACAAATAACTTTAGATCTAATAATCGGATTTTTCCGTACTTGGCCTCAATCTTAATCATTTGAGTGGATAACCACAAATATTAGTTCAGACAACATTTTAAATTATGAAATCAGGCACAAAGAGATACTTTCTCAAATCAAATTTTAAATATATGATTTAATTAAAATTCGATTTCTCAGGAATCACACGCCTTATTTTGTTCAAATTTTTTATTTTACCACTTGAAATAACATTCTTTTACATGTTGTAAAAATTTGCACAGCTTATACAGTACCGCTCAAAAGTATCAGTACACCAGAAACTTATAAAAAAAATGGCAAAATTCAAAGTTTCATAACTTCTTTAAAAATGATCAAAAATGCTTCTGCTTTAGCTCATTTTGAAGCTTAAAATCTCTACTTTTATGTACTTTAATTGTTTTTAATTAATACATTTTGAAACTATGTTCAATTACACTCTAAACAATCATAGAAAATTGTATTAATTTTTTGTGAAGTTTGACGCGATGTGCGGGCACAAAGGGGTTAGATATTGTTAATTTTTATTATACCATTAAAAAATTTGGACTTTTAGCTTTCATTTAAAGAAAAAAAATTCCAAAATAACATGTTTTTGACGAAGTTATTGTCAAATAAAAAAAAAGGTTTTTTTTCAGAATTTAATGATTTTTCAGCAATTATAATGAATTTTAGTGTAATTATAATATGATATGAAATTTTTTTAATTAAAATAAATTAAAATTTAATATTTCTCGATAATATTATTTCATAATTTATTATAACAATTTTAATTTTTTTTTTGGAAAATATAATAATGAAATAAGAATCAACGTTTACAATTTAATATTTTGAAATTTATTTTTTCGTATTTTTCTCAGAAAAAATTTGAAAACAAAAATGTAATAGTGAAAAAATATTTTACATCATATTTTGCTTTCTTCAAAATATCCTCCCCGCGCTATTATAACTGCAGCACACACTCGAGGCATCCGATCAATCAGCTTTTTTAATGTTATATTGTCTATTTTTCGCCACTGCTCTTGAAGGACTTTCCACATATGATTTATGCTGGTTAATGGATCGAAGACCGAAGTTAGGAGGACGAGCCTAAATAGTTCCTGTGCGGAATTCATTATAATTGCTGAAAAATCATTAAATTCTGAAAAAAAAACTTTTTTTTTTATTTGACAATAACTTCATCAAAAAACATGTTTTTTTGGAATTTTTTTCCTTTAAATGAAAGCTAAAAGTCCAAGTTTTTCAATGGTATAATAAAAATTAACAATATCTAACCCCTTTGTGCCCGTACATCGCGTCAAACTTCACAAAAAATTAACACAATTTTCTATGATTGTTTAGAGTGTAATTGTACATAGTTGCAAAATATATTAATTAAAAACAATTAGAGTTCATAAAAGTAGAGATTTTAAGCTTCAAAATGAGCTAAAGCAGAAGCATTTTTGATCATTTTTAAAGAAGTTATGACACTTTGAATTTTGCCATTTTTTTATAAGTTTCTAGGTGTACTGATACTTTTGAGCGGTACTGTAATTCAAAATTTTTTTGCCTATTACTAAATAAAATAATAAAATTTTTCATTACATATTGCTATTTTTTAGGATGGAATTAACTTTGGATAAACAAATTTTATAATTGAGTGAAAAACTACTTTAACTTGCTTAAAAAAGTTCAAGAGCTATAGTAAAATAAACTATAGATATGGTAAAGTAAAATTAAAATTAAGGGGTCCTAAGTTTTAACCGCTCTCCTAACCAAACTATTCAGACCATATTTTTCAAATTGCATTTTAAAAGCAGCCATTAAGATACTTGTAACCATTAAGATTGAATTATAGTACATGAAGATTTGATTACTAGATCATAAGTTATTCAGGGTGGTTTTTTTTTTTTTTTTAGTGCACTGTACATAAATGTTTTTATACAACATTATATACTAAAAGAATCTTATGAAATACTTTTTGAGAAATTCCTTGATACAATTCTCCAAAAGTTGTTGATTAATTGAAGAATTGTCACATTTCAGAATTTTTTTTTTTAGATGAAAATTTATTTCCTACACATGTGCATGTTATTTTCAAAATAAAATGGTTAAAAAATTAATTAAAATGGGAAGTCTATCTATTTACAGAAAGATACAAAATTAAATCTAGATAAGTAATCTAAGTGAAGTAATTATGTAAATTAAATTATTACTTAAAGAAAAAATGCTAGGTACATTTGAAAATAAAAACTTCTTTTGCTTCACGGTTGAAGTGAAATTGATCCTTTAATTAAATGTAGCCTTTTCTTTTTTCTAAATTTTTCATCATTGAGATATCATTTAAAACATAACTTTCTTTCCTTTTAACTATAAAGCAAAAGGAGTATTTAAGTGAATTTAATTATTGCAAATCAAAGTTACCTGTTAAATCAGCAGCTTCTGCCATAAGAAATGTACTGTAGGACATTAAAACAAACAAACTGGATTCCAGCAAAGGAAAGTCACAAATGCGAGTAAATTTTGTCAAGTAAGCAGCATTAAGGAAAACATTGTAATCAATTGTGCATAAAACAATTTAAGAAATTAAAAATGTTTAATTCTTAAATTAGAAGTAAGACAGAATATCATATCACAAAATTAAATACATGGATTATTTTTATAGTAGAGTTTAATGGCAAACAAAGGAAGAAAAAACGATCGAAGTCGAGACAAAAATAACTACATCTATGCATCTAAACTCAAACAAGATAAAAGGTTTTATCCAAGACAGGCAATTTTAACTTTAAAAAAATTATCAAAATTTTCAGCATATTAATAGATAATTCATAAAAGAGTTCAAATTTACAGTTGTAAATTAAAACTCAACAAAATATTCATCACATAGGTTCACAACTCTTGAAAAGTTAAAATACCATATTACTTTAACATACAAGATTACAAAACATTAAATTTTAATAATCATCAAAATTTATAACTAGAGAATTTCCCATTAGCCAGTGGTAACCATAGAATTGTGTAGAAGTCAGAGAGTTTACGACTTTTACTGAAATAACATTTATATACAACCAATAATCCATAATTAATTTAATATTTTTGTGAAATTATTTCAGTCAAATGCCAATGAAAAAAAATTTTTGAAAATTAAAAAAGAATAAACATTTCATTGCAAAAATCATGAAAAGGGTATACATTTATTAAAAATTACTTCAGTATTTCTCTTTGAACTTTCAATTCAAAATAAAATAATCAATTTCAAGAATAAAAAAAAATATTATCGGATAAAGTCAAAGGTATCGAGAGTTAAGACCTTTTTAACCAATAATAATTATTGAAACCAGAAAAATTTAAAAAAGGACAAACATTAAATTGAATAAATTATGAAAAGGATATGCATTTATTAAAAATTGCCCCCTGCATTTCTCATTTAATTTTTCAATTCAAAATAAAATAACGAATTTCAAGAATAAAAAAAAATTCTAATTTTATTTTTAAAAAAACCGTAATTCAGCATATTTTCAACATGTGCATACTCCAAAAACAAATTCAGGACAATACTAGAAGTCGCTTCAGACCTGTAAATACCTGACGCAAAACCTAATTAAAATGCTAAATTACACACAATCACACTAAATATTTTCCAAATAATTAGTTATTTTTCTTCTGTTAGAATATTCACTATTGCTAAAGAAAATTATTTATTGACTCATGGTTTCATGAAAAATAAATAAATCATTTAGGGACCTATAACCAAAAAAATTGAGAACCATTGCCTTAAGCTACACTAATATGTTTGACACTAAATGAAAATATAAAAATAAGCATATTTTTAATTCATTGTCTATGAGTTGAACGATTAACTACAGAGTACCACTGATTTAGGTTCAATTACTTAGCATTAAGATATAAGGTTAAATATCAGTTCAAATCATCCAGGATTTTGAATTACGTGAGGTGAAATAAGCAGAGTTGTATTGTATTAAAATATAATAAATATTGCATAATTTTTTTTCTCCATATCATGCAATATTTTTTGAAGAAGGATTTTGCCTTAAAATCACATCCATAATTATACTTAAATTCCGAAATGGCAATAAGTTTTACAATTGAACTGAAATTAAATAAAGGATATAGCAGCGGTGAGACATCCAGTGCCAGAACCAATTAAAAATGAGCAGATGAAAATGTACACAAAATTTCCTACAGATTTAAATGCGGCTGAAGATTGGAAACTATCATCTCCCTTTCCATACATTTCAGCATAGTTGTTGATTGATCTACAGAAAAAAATCCATTAATTTAAAATTCATTAGTTTGTGAATAGAATAATGGTGAAAAAGCTTTGAAATCAAACCATCCATCTAGTTTATTTGATGCAAAATTTTTACTTTCCTTATTTGGTCTGTTTTGCAATTAAAATAAATATAAAATAAAATGGAAGAAAGATATCTGGTAAATGAAAAGCAATTTAAAGAAAGCATAAATCTTCCTTTCCTTTATGATCTTTAAATACCTAACTTGGCCACAAGCAAGCATGCCATGACAGTTTCAGTGATTTTGAAAGACTTTCAAACAAAGGTCCACAGCACCTAAGATTTTCCAATATAGCATTTGTTTTTGTTTTTTTGTTTTTTTCATTTCAGTTTTGGAAAGAAAACTATACTTAGGGCAGTAATGTTTTAAACTCTAAAATATGTTTTCCAAATTACAAATTAAACTACAGCAAAAACTACAATTTAATAGAGTTATTGTATTAATAAAAGTATGCATTAAATTAAAAGTTATTTTTTCAGTAATTTAATTTTAGTTGTTTCAAAATATCATTACCTATTGAATTCTCAAATGGAATAATTTCTTACTACTTAGACCAATCTGGAGATTTAATATGTTGCAAGTTGGTTTAGTATTTTTTAATAAAAACTTTATTTTAATTAAAGTGTTTCACTAATTTTGAAAGCAACACAAGTTTAAAAAATAGTGATTTTTGAATGCTCTTTAGTTCCGCATTTTTAAAATTTTGGGATCATTAAATTGAAAATTAAAAGCAATTAACCACCATGATACAAGATTTTTTATCTTAAAAAAATAGTAAACAAATAAGTGTATGACCTCTAATTCACTCCTACAAAATTTCACTAACGGAGAATACACCATAAAAAATAAATTTGTTTTGTTTCGTATATTTACTTAATGTGTTCTATTTTCATTTCAATTTTTTTAGTGCGTCTCACACTATTGTACTGATATTTTTGCCTTGGCTACATTAATACAATATTAAAAAGCACTCCGTTTTGCGGATATAATCCTGTGAGCTGATGACGAGATATCTTTTCAATATTTCATTTTTCTGGTTTTTATATATTTTTTAAATTTTATTTTAATAATTTCTCTTCTCTTTTCATTAATATGTATTATTTTCCATTTTTCTCTATATTTTAAACAAATTTTATGTTCAAAAAATAGTAAACAAATATGAGTATGACCTCTAATTCATTCCTATATATATATATATACATATATATATAAATATATATATATATATATATATACATATACATATTCCTATATATATATATACATATACATATTCCTATATATATATACATATACATATTCCTATATATATATACATATACATATTCCTATATATATATACATATACATATTCCAATATATATATACATATACATATTCCTATATATATATACATATACATATTCCTATATATATATATACATATAGAATATAAATAATATTCTTAATCATGAGAAAATTTCTGAATCAACAAATTGGATAAAATACTTCGACAATTTACAATTTTGTAATTGTTAATTCGGAATCATAATAACTCCCCTCCCCCCCCCCCAAGTATGCCAAAAGTATTCAAAGATAAGAATTTCTAATATTTAACTTATTTTTGCAAATCAACATTTATTCTGATGTTAAAAGTTCCAAAAATAAGTAATTTATTTAATAAATCTCACGATTTTTTAACATAAAATTCACTTTAAAAAATTTACTATAACAATACTAGTTTACAAACAATTTCTTTTTCTTCAATTTAATACAATTATTTATCACAAAGAGAAAAAGAAAATGGTTGAAATATTCTCACAAAAAAATCTCACTCTTAACAAACTTTCAACTTTGCTAATTAAAATCAAAGTATTTAAAATACTACAGAATTAACAAAAAACAATTTCTTACCCAGCCAAAACTATAGCTATAGCATCATTCAGAATACTTTCCCCGAAAACCAAAGCATATAGATTAACATCAACATGAAGGTCATGGAAAATAGCTAAAACTGTCACTGTTAAAGTAATAAAAAAAAAAGATTTTTAGGTTTTAATATTACAATCAAATTATAAAACTTCTTACAAAATTATTAGACTGGGTAATTTTATTCAATTTGTAACTATGCAATAAAATGAAAGGAGAAAAAAAAACTTTTAAAATTTTAATATTGAAACTCAACTTTTTTAGCAAGTATTTATTATGCCATTCTTAAAATAAGTAAAGTATAAGTGCTAAAATATCAGTTTCATTTATTTTAAAGAAAAAACAAGCCTCTCTTTTTAACACCACATATTTGAATACAATTATACACCTCAACAGTTATGCTAGGTTATGTTAGTTTAGTTTATTACATATTAGTTTAGTTAACAGTTATGCCTTAATTTATCTAGGTTAACTTAGGCTCTATAGTTATGCTAGGTTAGGATAACTAAAGGGAGATAGAAAAATTAAGATATCACAAAAAAGGGGGCACAGCCTGCGTTTAGAAAATTACAAACAAATAGCAGAATAACAAACTTTAAAGTACCCTTTTCATTATTGAATTCAATTATGAAAAAGCTAAAATGTATAATTATTATGCAACTTTAGTATGGTGTGAAATTACAATTTGGTACTAGAATGGTAAAATAAATTGGTAGCACTACATAAGTACAACTGCTCAAAAATTATATTGCCTGGCATGCATAGGTCATGTAAACATTTGAATCAGACGTGTCTTACCATATCCTTACATCTCTGCACAAGCAATTACATATTCAATCAAAAATATTGATTAACTTCAAACTTAAACAGATTACATTTCACAAGACCTAAAGGTTACTACATCTATGTTGAGGGGCAAGCAATTTCCAATAACTTCTGAGGTAAAAAAATGATAATTTGTTGAATTCATACTTAAAAAGATTGATATAGGTATAACATATTTATTGTCATTTTTTTGATAGATAAATTATAGGTACATTAACGTATTTTTATTAATATGCATTTGAAAAAGATGTATGAGTATGTAAAAGTTCAATTTGGTCAAGTATACTAACATGCGCTGCAAGGCATGTAAACATTTTGAGATCTTTTAAATCATGCTAGGTTTAATTTTAATTTGTTTTATCAGAATTCATAGCTTAACAATAACATAAAAGTAATTTAAAATACAAAAACTTCGTAATAAAACAAAGAACATACCAGGGTCAGTTGCAGAAATCATTGCCCCAAAGTACAGACACTCATTGAATGAAAATGTAATGCTAGGCATCAATTGAAGAAATGCAAACATTATTCCCCTGAAAAGAGGATGAAAAAATATGTGCAAACATAACAACACAGAATCTAAAAGAGCATTTAGCAACATTGATAGAATTGATTTTTTAGAAATGGCTATACAAATGAGGAAATATTTTTTAAATAAAAATCAGTCAATAACTCGTAAAAAAATAATGAACAGATTAACAAAGTGATAAACCTGAACTAAATTATAAAATAATGTTTTAACTCTAGTATGTAATACAGTATAACATAGAAAAAGAAAACTTGAATAACATGGTAGGGTCATTGGGAGAGGTTAATCTTTAATCAACTTAAAAATATATAAAAGTCTTTTATGACAAGTGATCAAAAGCACAAACAAATAAACAAAAAAATTTATGTTATGCTAGATTGATTATTTATTCAAGAAATAAAGTGTGTATTTCCGTGCCAAGTCTTCAAAAGTATTTTGAAAAATAATAAATTCACTTTAACTTAATTATGGGAATTATAATGAAATGAATTAAATGAAATATAAAAAAAGCAATCATGTTAATATAATCAGAAGGAATAAGAAGCAAAATAAACAACAAAATATAAATTTTAAAAAAAATTGATATTTAATACAATGAAAAAGTTAAAATAATTTATCTCAAAATAAAAATACATTCAAATTACACAAAATATGGCACTAAATATAAGCTTAATTACCTAGACTTCAAATTTTGAATTTATCCATTTATCTTTTAAGTTATAACAAGCTAAAAGCAATACAAAACATAAATTCAAAAAATCTCTATCTATATTTAAAATTTAGAGTAATACAATTATATTACATTAAATAACAAATATTAGACATTAAATTTATTATTATTACCAAAACATAAACTAATTATTAATTATTTATAATCACAATTATTATTGAATAAGATGCTTGATAGCTAAAAAGTCAAAGTATATATTTTAATAACAACATAATAGCTCAAGTAATCTGTCTTTTAAAATTTAGTCAGATGAAGTAAAAGCAATCATTTCAAAAAAATAAAGCATGGAGTACAAGAAGAATTTAACATCAAAAAAGACCAAACAAAATTTAAAAGCAGAATGAAAATAGGTTAGTTAAAAATTATCTTACCCAACCATAAAACAGGATATTGTAGTGCCTAAAAAGGCATAAGTAAAAATAGTGCCCAAATTTCTGAAGAAAAATTTCTGAAACGTAAGAAAATATACATACATATATAAACATTTGAATTTTTATTTACAATAAAAGAAAAAATTAATCATTTTATAAATTAGGAAGAAAAAATATTTTTAAAAAAACTTACACGTTTTAAACTATATCCTGCATTAAATATGATCGGAGGTAGAATTATATTAAAAAATATTTCTGGATCAAAAGTTGCCTGAAATAAAGAAGAAACATTAAAATTTATTATTTTTTATTTAAAAAATAACTAAATGAATGCATTATTCATATTCAACATTCTTAAAACAAACTTTTATTCCCTTTTATATCATTTTTCTCAATAAAAAATACATTTGATACACATATAAAAATAAAAGGCAAGGAAAAAAAATTATTAATGCTGCACAATTGTCTTTTGTTGAACTCAAATGTTAAAACTTTTCAATAACATGAAATGTCACTATAAAATTCATTTACACTATAGTGTCTGTTACTTGCCTTCAGTTAGTTTTAAATTAAGCAAATAAAATTTTTAGCAACTACAATAAGAAATTTTTTTATAACACCATTCATATTAAATATCAGCATATTTTAAAATTTCATGATCAACGATTTCTGAAATGATGTCATCTATATTTATGCAAACTTAGTACCAAACATTAGTGAACCATTATTATCACATAACTTTTGATGAATATGTTTATTTCAAATGTTTAATTTACCATATTTTCCTAAGTCAAACTTCATTTTTAACTTCAATATAGTGACATTTAGATGCCTAATTCCCATTGGAACAACAACAACAAAAATTATACCCAACAGCAAAATTCTAACCCAAAGATAAAACTAAAATTAAATTTTTGAAAACAGAAAGAACTACCTTTTATTTTAGAGCATAATTTATCAATGAAATAAAGAATTTTCTAAAATATATAGTAATTTTGTTCTTTCATTCTCAAATAATGATGTTAGGACTTATGTTCTGATCTTGTTCTGAAAATTTTAATTCTGTTTTCAAAAACGGTTTAATTCTAGAAGAGACATGGAAAAATACTGATGCCAACATAATAGAAATGTGGTATTTCCAATTAATTGGATGGTATCCGAAATGACATGAAAGGGAACTCAGGATCCTGTGTAATAAGTATGCTATAAAAAGTTTAATTATTATTTTATAAAAGTTTTGATTATGTAATATTAGTGTCACTTTTACGTTCATATTAATCGTATACATTAGGTGAAGGGTTAAATTTAAAAGAAAAAAAATTTCGTTACTGTTTAAGTCGATTTCCCTAACTTACAGTACAATTTAAGGACTCAAGAGGCTGACTTATATTAGGGATGTAACGAATATTCTGCCTCTATTCGGTATTTGGCCCTTTTGCCGAATATTTGGCCAAATGTACACCAGAGTATTATTTGGAATATTATTTTTCCACAAAGTTTTTAGAGGGCAAAATTCATAATAGATTTAATAAAGAATAGTCTAAAATCATCTCATAAAATCATTTTTTTACCATACATTATTAGAAATCAGGGTTGGGTTTTTGACGTCAAAAAGTGGTTTTTGACATGACAAGGGTATAATACTGGTTTAAACCGTCAAAAACCCGTCAAAAATGTCAAAAACTGAAGTTTGCCAAGAAAATATATAAACTTCAAAACTACCAACAGTTGCCATGCATTATATTGAAATTTAATTATACTATAGGTAATCAGCAGGTTTTAAAATATTTTTTAATTAAAATTAAGGTAAAATAACAGATTTAAAATCTCAGAAATTTATATTCAAATGCATGTGCACAAAATATTGCACAAAAATTGTTGAAATATTTATATTTAAAAAATATATATATATATTTTTTTTTGATACTTAAGAAAATTGAAAGTTTATTACTATGCATTTTTGACATGTAAGGAACTTATAACTAATATTTATAAGGAACTTACAAGTTATGTTGTATAAATACAAAATTGATACAAGTGTATAAAAAAAAATTTTTAATGTTTTACCGAATATCTTTATTATCCAGTATGTTAATTTGAATTTAAAAGTAGTTATATTTATGAATAATGATAAATATAATTCATATTGTTTATTATATTTATTTATAATTATTACACTTATCATTTTAAAAAAATTTTTATCTCTTAATTTTTTTCTCTCCACTTGTATTAAGAATACAAATAATGCATATCTTGAAAGCAAGAAGTAATTATTCAACAGCTGAATATTTAGATATTCAACAAAACTATATAGTATTCAGCAAAATGAAATTCACAAGTATTTGGATAAACTAAATTTTCAGCATAGTAAATGAATAGGCTGAATATACTGTAAATCGACACTAACTACTCTGTGTATTTAACAGAAAGCACTTAAATTTGTATTGTCTTACGTTAAAAAGATTATTAAGAAGATTTAAAAGAATATTAAAAAGATTTTTCTTTAAAAGAAGATGTCTAATGTACAAAACTGCTAATGTTTATCTTTAAAAATGTCTAATTTTTAGTATAATCTATACTATACACTAAATTTGGTTATAAATAAATTTCTTAATAATATCACTGCAAATTTTCAATAACACATGAAAATGAATACATAATATTACAAAAGATGTAAGTTTTCAAAAGTACAAGATTTTGGTTACTATTCAAAATATAAGTGTTTCTTCAAAATTTTAAATTATTTTTTCTAGAACATTTAGAAACACTATCCTTTATAAAAAATATATAAATTTTATGTATTAATTAAATTTCACATATGAATATAGGTTTTTGACATTTTCGACATTTTTGACAGTGAGGTTTTTGACGTGACGGTTTAAACTATGGTTTAAACTGTCAAAAACTGTCACATGTCAAAAACCTGCCAACCCTGTTAGAAATACATAATTAGAAAAATATGTTTTTATACATATTTGTTAAGTTCTAAAACTTGTTAACTTATGTTCTGAAAGACACTTGGAAAAGCGGAATTTGAAGAATTGAAACTAGATTAATTGACACTGAACCATGAGTTTTATAATGCTGATTTTTTTTTTTTTTAATTATATGCAGGCATTTTTAACACTTAATGTTTTAAAAATTGAGAACATTTACTTTTGTTTAATTTTTGCTTGTTTTTCAGTTTAAACTAAAGCAAAGCATGTTAATGGAATGTTTCGAATACACTTTATTTTTTTTTCCTGTCGCTTTTTTCTTGTACAGTAAGACAGATAACTAGTAACATGGAAAACTGTGATTCTCAGTGTTAAAGTTATATTTCAGAACTAAGAAAAAAAAAATCTGTTTCTCTTTAGATTTTTTTTTTAACTTTTCCTTTTATCAGCTCTTTTATTATAACAGCATTTTCTAAGGACCATTTCTAACGAACGTTTTTCTTTTATGGTCACTTTTTTCGAAAAATACAGCAATGTGAAAATTTTTAGTGTTAAATCATTTGTTAAAAAAATTAAGAACGATTGTTTTAGTTTTTAGCTAGCTTTTTTTTTTTCTTCAAGAAAACTTATGGTTTTATGGACATTTTTATTATGATGCAGAAAATAAGAGGGTTTCTATTATAGACTTAAATCTTTATTTTTTCATGAAAATACAGTAAATGAAAAATTGAAATGCTTAGCTTTAAAATTTTCTTTCAAAATTAAGATCGATTTTTATTTTTTCTGTTTTGCTTTTGTATATAGTCTTTATTTTTATAGGCATTTTAAAAGCGTTTCTGATAGACAGTACCTCTTTTAATGTCTTATGGATATTTTTTTTCTCCGGAAAATACATACTTTTAACACTAAAGCTTTGTTTCATTTGAAGAATTAAGATTTTTTTTTTTCTATTTCCTTTTTTTTCAATTTTATAACTTTGATTTATTTTTTCAATAGCTATCAGTCATGTTTTTTAAATATTTCTAACTACCTTAATATCTGATTATCTTTATTATCTTAAACATTCATATTTAAATATTTTTTTTCCTTTACTCAATACCAATAGTATTGCTAAGTTTTGATTATTTTTCTATTACTAAACTCATTTCTGTATAAAAAATCATATTTATTAATGATTTTTTATTTTTAAAAAAACGTTACTTGGCTGTAATAGTGATTTGGGCGATCACCAAATATTCGACCTAATCACCATTAGTTATATCCCAAACTTATACTTCGAAAAATATGGTAAGCTAAAAAATTTAGAAAGAATTTTTTTAAAAAACGTTTTTAACATGAGAATTTCAAATTTGGCATAGTTAGATTTATTTCATTTCAATATTAACCTTTAAGAGTGATATCTATAACAAATGCTCCCTGTTTTTCAGAATTATTTTTCCTTATGATAAAATTAAATTTTTTATTCTTTTAAAATAATTTTATTACCTTCCTTTGAATATGTTGAGAATATTAATAATAATTTATTACAAAACCATTTTTTTATACATAAAAGCTACTCCAATATTTAATTTATGTCTTTCTGATATATAGAACAGTTTTTCAATGTCAACAAGGTTGGTTTTTCCAACAAAAATAAATGGATTAAATAAGTTTGAATAAAAATCACATTTTTATCAATCCAAAATACAAATTTAAATTTACATAAAATTCTCACCTTTTGATCCAATTTTTTATTTTCGACATCTGTGATTTCACCTCTGAAAGAGTAAGCATAAGTCTTATTCTTCACATCTTGAGTAGCTGTTTGCCTTACTACAGCCATTTGAAAAAATATATTATCTGGGGGCATGGTTAAGTTATGCCCATAACCCCTAGCAGGTGTTGTGTAGATGTGATTAACTTCGTAATCTTGACCACCATACCTGATAATGGCACCAACAATCAATCCTAAAATAATAATTATAATATTCATTTGCAATTTATTCACACATACCCTACCCTAAGTAAATCCTACCCTCATTTAAATAATAATTTAAAACAAATATATATTTACGTCAAGTAAAAAATTTTTAAATTCTAATTAGGAAATAGCAATCATCATTTTGCAACCTCATCAATTCATTTTATATGAATGAGAAAATCAATATAAATAGCATGCAAAATTGCAATTAAGTATCAAAATATATAAATTAGGGGTGCACCTTTTGGAATAAGGGCCATTTGCACATCAGTTAGATTAATGAAGGGCTGCACCTATATTTAGTCATGTTAGTGGCAAATATGATAATTTTAATGTGTTGTAACCATAAAAGTGTGCATAAAAATTGCAACATTAGTGTTGTAAGCACTAAATACTTTTATTAGTAAACTTAAATAACATATTTGCAGAAAATAAAATATTTTTAATTATTTGAATTTATTTAAAACTAAAAAAAACTGATACTTTTTTCAAAAAAACTTTTTCCATTTTTCACAATAATTAATTTATCAAATATATATATACATAAATATTGGTTGCTGCTGCTGTAGTTAATTTGCGTCGCACTAGAGCTGCACAATGGGCTATTGGTGACGGTCTGAGAAACTTCCCTGAGGATGATCCGAAGACAAGCCATCACAATTTTGATCCTCTGCAGAGGGGATGGCACCCCTGCTTCGGTAGCCCAACGACCTGCAATCGAAGTCCAGCACTTTACGGTAGAACAGTTTAACGAGGACCAATACCGCACACCCTCGGTCCCTACGCAGACTGATCCAAGTGGTCACCCACCCGCACACTGACCGCAGCCAGTGATGCTGGACTTCGGTAATCTGCTGGGAACCGTGTCTTAACAATCAGTCCACTGCGGGACGTATAAAAAGTGCAGCATTAGTGTTGTAAGCACTAAATACTTTTATTAGTAAACTTAAATAACATATTTGCAGAAAATGAAATATTTTTAATCATTTGAATTTATTTAAAACTAAAAAAAAACTGATACTTTCTTTTAAAAAAAACTTTTTCCATTTTTCACAATAATTAATTTAGCAAATATATATATATATATATATATATATATATATATATATATATATATATATATATATATATATATATATATATATATATATATATATATATATACACATAAATATTGGGGAGGGGGATATAAATTCAAACCAAAGAGAAGCTTATAGAATGAAAGTGCAAAAAATATATGCATTTTATAGAGTAATATAAATTTGAATAAAATATTGTAATTAAAGAAAATTCACAATGTTTAAACAAAAACTAAATTAAAAAGAAATGTTTTTATTGTGTTCAGAAGCTCCCGCGGTCTGCACGTCAACGGTCAATGGGACACAGGTTGTGCCCCCCTAATGTAAACCATTTGAAACTCAATTGCATCTCTTTTTAAGAAATATTTCTCAATCGAAATATATTATTCATACAAAAATTAAATATTGTAATTTATATAAAGAAAAAAACTCTCATTAATTTTTCAGCAAAAAAAAAAATAATAAAAACTTAATAAAATTCCAATTTTTTTTTAAAAGACAAGTAATGTTTAATTTCAAAAAATATATTTATTTTTTTTATTTTAAAATATTATGAGTATTTTGAAAATTGTTTCATATGAGTGTTTCACTTAAGTGTGTTCTTTTAGTGTTTTAATAACATTAGAACAGCATTTTTTTTAAATGTATAAATTGGAGAAGAAAAAAAATTTCATTTAACATTTTTTGGAAAAAACTTGCAGAAGAACTTAGATATGAATTCAAATAAAAATTTATTGACACTTTAATTTATGAGATTTAAGATAAGAAATAAAATACTTACAACTTATCAACACATGTTACAGATAGATACAAGACAAAGTTTTATATTATCATTTATTATCAATGATCATAAAATAAATAGCTATTCTTTTTCATATCTATTAATAAACAATTCAATATTATCATTAGATATCGAAATTATTATCGGTGTTAACAGTGCAAAAGAATAACACTCTTGTATCAGTTTATAAATACTTACAATTTGATTATTAGTTAAAGTTGAAAAAACTGCCTTAATAGTCATGACTGGATTATAGTATCTTAAATTACACATTTAAAATATGTTTTTTTACTTAAAGCTTTATGTATCTAATTTAATTTAAATCATTGATTATAAATAATGGAATGCTTTCATCAATGCTTATAAAATATAAACATACAATAGTTAAATAGCTCACAATCATAATTAAAAATAAACTTTGAATGGAAAAATAATATTTTCTTAACCTGTTTTAATTCTATTTCCAGATAAATTTGAAAGCTTTAAAAAAAAACAATTTCAGCTAAGTTGCTTAACTTTGTGCAAAAACATTTTGAAAGTTATATACATAATTGTTATTTTTGCAATTTTAAGTTAAAATATATTTGAAAATCACTAAGTATGGAAAACTTTAGCCTTATTTGAAAATCAAAGGCATTCACATTTGTTTTTATTTAATGATCTGGCCGATGAACTGGCCAAGGAGGAGGCTAATGATCCTATAGATAGTAGTGGCCTTCTAACTTACAATGAAATCTATGCAAAAGTTAAGACCGACAATAACAGGACTTGGAGGATTTCACCTAGTCATGATTGGTATCAACAAAATAGTCCTGGAGCTGCCCTGGAGCTAAAAGGTGATAGGAAACTACAGACAGCTATCACAAGACTAATCAGTGGTCATACCCATGGAATAATATTTGTTCAGGGTCAAAAGACTTTCCCTGTATTGCTAAAATGTAATGTGCACCAGGCTACACCTGATTATTTGTTGTCCTGTATGGGGCTAGAGAAGAATTTTATCTAGGAGAATCTGGTGATGGTATATGATTTTCTGTTGGTGAACGGTCTTCTAGATTTGGTCTAGCCTTGTTCTGGGCCAAGTGGAATATGTAACAACACATTTGTTTTTAACAAATTTTGAAGAATTATATATATATATATATATATATATATATATGTGTGTGATGTTGATGTTATAGTAGCCATGGTCAAGTGTTCAGGAATGCAGGAAAATAGCTGGATAGAAACAAACTTTATTTAAGTCATTTTTGAGTTTGCAAATCTTCATATCATGTTCCAGAATCTGCGTGATTGAGTTTTTATCTAAGGGAAAGTAGCACAAGTTTGTCCCTCTATTGTGTTAGATCTCAGGGAAAAACAAAAACAAATTACAATTAGTCCATTAAATATGTTGAGGGAATAAAATATTTCTCACAGTTCGAATTAAGGGAAAATCCAAAATGTTAATTTATACATACCGAAACCAAAAATATAATAAGAAAAGAGGAAGTGAATAATTAATTGTAAGAAAGTGCTTAATGTTGAATAATAATTTAAGAAGGAGAATTTAGATAAAGAAATTACCTAAAAAGATTACTTGAAGATTTTTATGTTACACTCACATACAGATATATACGCGATTCCAGTTTGAAAAAATATCATCCATTGTTTTTAAATAATAATTACACACTGGTAAAATAGTCTGTGTTTATAACTTTAATTTGAATTACGACTTTAAATATTTACTTTGTTAGCATTATTCTCAGCTGGTTAAATTTTTATAAGTATCTTATCTGGGGGAGGGGTAAAAATAAATTTTTTAAGTGATTTTAAAACTTTTTTATTTTAAATAAATGCCTCTCTTTTACAAAAAAAATGCATCTTTACACGTTAATTTTCTACTAATTTTCAGATTAAATTATGGAAAAAAGCTTTCAAGTTGTTTATCAATTAATCATTTTTTGCTAGTTTACTTTCTTTGAAAAAAGAAATATGCACAAAGATTGCCTTTTAGCATGTGTTTAATTAATTTCATAAACTACAAATTTTTCTCTTATTTTGATAATGATTGAAATATACACATAAGATAGCATGTCAAAAATTGTTGAGCAAAAAATTCAGTTATTACATAATATTACACATTTTGATTAATATTTATGATGTTAAGTGAGTGAAATAATGACTAATAACAACACAAATGTTTTGTTACTTACTGTAGTGTAGCTATCACTGCAAAAATATAATTTTAATTCAGTAGTTAATAAGACATGTTAACTTGATTCTATGGTGGGGTACCTTTTCATAGATGAAGGTTGACATTGTCGATTACTCCTTGCCCCATTGTTACCTTACTGTCTATATCTCAAATAGGTATTACATATTTGATTCTAACCTTAAAATTAAGTCTCATTAAAAAAAATGATTTTATCTTAAGAATTAATAATTGAAAATAAAGTGAAGAAAAAAAAGGAAAGAAGAAAACTAGAAGGGGGAAAAAAGCTGACTAGAAAAATTGTTTCTGCAAATTATGAATCACAAATTTTTTCTTAAAATGAATGTTTTCATGTTTTCCTAACTTTATTTATATGTTTTTATACAGCATTATCTTTTTATTTTCATTAAGGATATTATTTCCAAAAATATATTTTGGTTCCAACCATTAGTTGAATAACCAAGCAAAACTTATTTCATTATCGTTAAATTTTTTTCAATACGTACTAAATATTTTTTTATTGCAAGTAAAGAAAGACGAATACGAACAATTCAGTAGCGAATTATTAAGAGTTACTGTTTAAGAACTAAATTTCTTTCGAAAATAAATCAGCAATACTTCTATCGAAATATTTTAAGGTAAAATAAACTACAAGGCTTGCAACAAAAAATGACAGATGTCAACATCATAACCAATACGGTTCATAATAAAAATTATTTTAATCAACAAATAACCCAACAAAATAGATGGAAAATATCACAAATTTAGACAGTGATCAATTGCAATTGTCATACAACTCACCATAAATTATTGCAAGGCCAGTTTCGTGCAAAAATCTTGCACGGCGCCTTTTAAAAAACCATATAGTGCATACAGTAAGAATAAGTAAAATTACATAAACTAATATATTTAAACAGTCAATTTGATGAATTCGTTTAGCATTTTCATCAAGTTTTATGTCATAAGGTACGCTCGCACTACATTCATGCACTAATAATAAAGTTGCAGTCGTTAAAAAGAAAACAATACTATTTCTTTGACGGCGCATATCTCAAACAAGCGGCCACAAACCGGCGCGAATCACTTCACACGCGGTATCATACACAATAGATATTGTTCGTTCGCCGATCCGACTAGCAAAACAAAAGTTTTCAATTAAGTAAGCAAGATCAAGTGATTATTATTCACACGAACGCCCATAAACATTAGAAAGATCTACAACGAAATTACGAAACAGATTCGGCAGGTAAACATCACGAAAATTCGATTGCCATTCAGAGTTTTTAAATAGAGAAAAATATGAGAGACCGTGGTTGCCAAGAGGTTTTTCAAACCAACCAAAGAACGAAAACCGAGCTCTCAAAATGCTGTAATTTTCATTTGGGAATTTTCGTTTACATTTCATTGAAAAGTGTTTGCTGTTTCTAACATTCTCATTTGGTCTAAGTAACTCAGTTATTAACTGAAAATTGAGAAAATAGCATTTCAAAGTAGAACCAAGATCCAATTTTGAAGCGGCGGACTTTCGAAATTTTTTCATTCTTATTAAGAATTTCAGTATTATTTTAACAGCACTTTTAATGAACTCAGTGTAGCTTCCAACTATGTTCAAAAATAAATAATAGAAAATGGCATAGATGACCAAACAGAGAAAGATCGGGTTCCTGATCGAAAATAAGAGAAGCTTTTTTATTCAAACACAAATTAAAGTCAGTCACTTCTCATTTTTACTTTATTATTTCAATACAGTAGAGGAATAATTTTTAATAATTTTATAATATCTTAATTTAGATTCGTGAGATTAAAAAACAGTAATTTTATTTCAGATTTTAAAATCATAATCTGAAAAGTTATAGTAAATTTCAGTACTTTCACAAAACGTCACGTTAGTCATTTAAAATAATAAATTAATAAATATGTTTTAAATAAAAAATTTTGCCAACATTTTGAATTCCTTAATTTAAATATAAAAAAAATTTAAACAAAGTAAATAATAATAATTTGTACATTTAAGCTGATAAAAGGTTTAAGCGATGTATTTTAAAAACCAGTTTCCATGTTATTGCACTTTCCTACTCAAAGATATTTTTAACATGCTTAAGAATTTTTGCCAAAGAGATTACTTTTTTAATCATCATAAATGAGGAAAATTAAACTCCGACATTTTTTAATAATTTCAAAAACATATTTCATGCTTTAATTATTTTAAGTAAATTATTATTGGGCGCAATTTTTTAAAAAATTTATTACGAGATGTTTTTTTTTTTTTTTTTTCTTTCTTAATAATTGCCAAATGGAAATAAAAATTTTGTGCTTATATAACGTTAACATTTACATGTCAAAACAAAATAACGATCACTTTTAGTTCGCACTTTTGAATTTGAACTATTATTAAATCAAAAACATAATAAGATCAAAGGATGTTATTAATTATTAAAGTCTTGTATAGAGTAAAGAAGCTATAAAAAGAATAATTTACAGGCAATTATTAAGATTTGTTTTTACTTGTTCATTAAATAATTGATTATGTAATTTTTTCCCCTCTAAAAGAATGCTTCAATAACAATCCGAAAATTTTGCAAATAATTTTTTATAAATACTACGTTTTTATAAATTGGTGTCAGTGAGGCTGGAATCTTGTAATCGCAATTTGACTACTTTCCAACTTGCTAGAGCACTCACATATTTATTGGGACTGCGCGTCGAATGACAAAGAAAGTTTTAATCTCTTCCTAACCTTTACAATCAGCCAATTTTTGACATGATAACGAGCTCAAATTTCAATTGGAGCTCAATGCCAGATGATATTACAGGTCACAATTATTTTCTGAATGCTGCACGTAAAATTTATCGCAATTTTATCGTCAATCAACATTTTTGCTACTCGATCTTCTACGTAAACAAACTAAAAGAAGAAGAAAAAAATAATGAAATATAAATCAATAAAAACGGGAAAACTACGATTTTCATGAGCACTAAAGAAGGTAATAGCTATGATAAACAAGCTACAGATATCGGGCATGCTGTATGCTTTTTCTAAAGCAGTTCATTATGCTGATTTCAAATCTGAAAAACATTTTGCTCAAACACATCAGGTTTTGAAATTATTGACAAAACATTTTTCATGGTACACCGCTCAATTTTCATGGAACACCGTTTATTTTTCCTGGAATACTATTTAGTTTTTATAGAATTTGCTTGTACAACAACTACACATTTTTGCCACAGACAAAACAAAACTTGTGAAACACTTTTCAATGCTATGCACTATTTTCTAGAACTACAGGAAAAAAGCTCCGAAAGAAGCCCTAGTAGAAAAAACAAAGAAGAGAAGAAAAAAAAAAACTCGTTTCTCAGGAACTATTCGACCAATTTTGTTCAAAATTCGTATTTTGCTATATTGTCGGTTATTGTTAAATAAAATACTGAAAAACAATAAATAATTATTTAAAATGATTTTTTGCATGAAATTGATTTTGGATAAACAAATTTTATAACTGTTTGTAAAAATGTTTCGATTTACTTAAAAAGTTCTCGAGATATGGCAAAAAACACAAAAGGTAAAATTAATATTAATGGGTGAAAACTTTCGACGCAGTTCTCCTGATCAACTATTGGGACGATATTTATCAGTTAGCTGCAACCCCCAATATTTTAAGGATCAGAAATCCAAACCCGTAGAAAAAAAAGCTATGTTTATTCAGAGAAAATAGTTAATTGCGTCGTAACTTAAAATATCGTGTGCACTAATTAATTAACATATCTGAAAACCTTTTAAACCATTGAATCCTAGTGCGTCAAAATCCGATCTAAGTCAAAAGTTATTCAAAGTGATTCGTTTTTGGACATTGTACATTCAGGGGCGGATCCAGAAATTTTTCCTGGGGAGGGTCATAGACTCAGATCCCCCCCCCCCATTAGTTTTTTTATAAAAAAAAAATTTAAATATTTTTTTTGAAAAAAAAATGGGGTTTTTAATGCTAGTCTTCTCATTTATTTTTTTCATAATAAGTATTCAAAATCTTTTAATAATAAATGTAATGCGTTTTTTTTAGAAACTTTGGCAAACACAATCTTAAGTTAAACCTATCGAAGCGGGCTTCAACATTATTAATGTTTACAATGAAACTATGACGAATTTCGTTTTAATCCTCTGGATTATGATTCTTAAAACAGTGTGGAACATAATTAGATGGGGAAAAAATCAACTTTCCAACCTACCTAGGTGTATATGACCCCTTAAATAATTTTCAAAATATTTTATTTCCTTTGTAAACTATTAAAAAATTTAATATTATTATTATTTTTTCAATCGGGGGAGGGGAGTCATGACCCCTATGACCCTCCCCCCTTCTGGATCCGCCACTGTGTACATTATGTATTGCCAAGGCTGAATCTATCCTCGCATGATAAGTTTCCATATAAAAAGATTTTTTAAATCCTATTATTTGAATTTGATTCTCCCAGTAATTTAATTTTTCTATAAATTTAAAAGTTTTACTGTCTTAAAAATTTTAAGCTTGCTATCTAATCTTTATGTAAAATATAAATCATTTGATTTACAGAAAAAGATTGTTATTTTTTTTATTTTATTTATTTATTTATTTATTTTATAAACTTAATTTTGAATGGGGAGGGGAGCAAGAAAACTTGACTTTAGCTCACGTAATTTTAGGTTTCTATAACTACGGTCACTTGTTAATGTATTTTGTAGGATATAAATTTTGCCTGTTTTTTTTTTTTTTTTTAATTCTTTTTGAGTGTATGACTACTTTTAAAATTGTTCATTTTTAATTTGCTTTATTTATATTCTTGATTTAGCGAGTGAATAAAAGAGGGGGGAAAAAGAAGAAGACAGGAAACGAATCTGTGAAAGGGTAACTTAGTGATTTCATGTATTGTGATAATGTATCTAGATAGACTAATCAGTAAATTAGCATAATAGCAAAACAGCGAATAGGTGCGGCGATTAAAATAAAGAAATAAAAGTGTTTATAAACCCATAATTTGTGAAATGGTAATTAACGTGAATAGCCATTTTCTTCTAGTCTTATATGATTTATTTTCTTTCTTTTTTCAGACAGAAGCTTCCAGCTCATATTATTTAGTCTCTTTTTCAAGTCAAAGAAATATCGTTTGACGTGAAGTTTCAGCTGTTCAAAATGATCAAAAACAAAATGTTATTGTGTACTGATGGGTATCTTTACGTTTGAAATGTGCAGCTAATTTCGCTCTCAACACACATTTGAAAAGTTCTCTTTTTCGTTACATCTACATTCGATAAGTAAATAAAAAAAATAATTAGATATCATCATTATCGATTGCGAAATGAGAATTACAAGGCTTTTCATCATCGTTTGGCAACATTTAAGTGACATATTTTATTAAGTATTCCAGAAACAGAATGTGTGCTGCATTTGAAGAGAATTTATTTACTTTTTATTTTATTTATTCTTAATATCTTTTATGAAAAAAACTTAGAGGTAAAATGTTTTGCTTAGATTTTATTTTTCTTTCTTCTATTAAGTTTGCAAGTATTACTTGTGACTTAAGTTTCATCAAACATTTTATATTAATTATTCGATGAGACTTATAATAATGAATATGAATAACGACTTATAATAATGAAATGAATATGGATCAGCAGGCGCTGTCTTCGGTAGAAGGTACGGAGGGATAGAGAATAACTATAGTAAGAAAATTTTATTAAGATCGTTCGGTTAATACAATCAAATGTATTATGCAGGGTGTTTTATAATGCTCTCCCTTAATAGGTATTTTTAAAATCCTTGTCAAAAATTAAATTTAAAAAAAAATTACAAATACGGGGGATTGCTGGTTAAGCAAGAAAGAAACAAAAACATTATTCTAATCTGCCGAATTATCAGAGAAATTTATATTTAATAACTTAGTCTGGAGAAATTTGTGGTTGTTTCCAATGATCGTTTTATAACTCTTCTATGCTTCTTCCGGCATTTAAATTGGTTTTGATATTTTCAGTCCCGTCTTCTTTAAGTTTCGATGCCGGTTATATTTCCTTACTCGCTTATAAAATACTACGGGTGCTGGAATGTGTGAACTTTTTGACTTTATTTTTTTACAAGGATTCTAAAAACAACATGCAGTGATTACGTAACAATCTGTATAATAAGAGTGGCCATTATAAAACACCTCATAAAATGATTCGGTAAATTCTTTCCTTAAATGTATGGAATGTTTCTTTCAATACGAGTAATCATTGCGCTCATCTTTTTATTAATCTATATTTATTTACATTATTTATTCGAACTGTCTTGAAATTATATGTTCAGAAAAAAAGTTTTTATTTTATTTTTATAACCGTCGTTGAAGAGCCGACCCAATTTTATGGGTTTACGACTACTAATGTTCAACTCTGTAACCTTGTAATTTTGAACTCAATCCAGAAGACAAGGGAACTATTGGAACGAGTATTGGGAAAAATTTGCCTTCGTGGAGGACATTTTGATGGCGCTTGCGTTACATGGAGAGGACGACCACGAGAACCTCCCACGGTTAGTCTGACGGCAAGGGGACTCTAACCCATGATCCGTCTAACACTGAGGATACTTCACATCAGCACTGTGGTCGGTGTAAGCCGGATGCGGAATTCGTATCGACTGGGATTCGAACCCGGTTCGCCTCATTGGAAGGCGAGCGCTCTATCCTCTGAGCCATTGCGGCTCAGGAAAAAGCTTTTGTTATTGTTGAAAATTACTATTTGTTGAAGATGCTGGATAAATTACAGGGAAATTTTCGTATCGTTATTTGTGGCAGAATGATCGATAAGTGTTGGCTACTTCCGGGCAACGGCCTGCTAAAACTAAATAAAAAAAAAACATTAAAAAAAAAACATCACAGAAAAGGACCAACTCGAAAAGTGTAACTCGTAGCAACCCCCGGGCAAACATCTACATGTTTTTTTTTTAATAGCAAGTTTAAAATCTATTTGGCACCTTGGCGATTGTAATTGGAGAGACAGATCACGATGCCGAAACATCCCCGAATTACCATGAGTTTAAAGATGTTTGATGATTGTGCAAAAATTCAGTTGATTGACGTATTTTCCGTTGTCCATATTTAATTCCGGAGTGATGTAGGCCAGCAATTACTTTACAAAAACCACAAACTTCTTATTAAAGAATCAAATTATCTATACATAATAATAAACGCGGCTGTGTGTGTGTGTGTGTCTGTAATCACAATATATCGCCCCAGAAGCCTCGCCCGGGCACGAAACTCGGCCCATAATTGTGTTTTGACATAATGAAGAAGTATTTTTTTTCTTTTTCAAAAATTTTGATTAGTTATTTAGTTATCAGTCATTTTGTAAGTCTATGCTTTTCGTCTGCTTTTTCGTCTTCAAAGAGCCATATTCAAAAAACTATTAAAAAATGCATATACTTTTCCCCACTCTTATAAATGTATGCTAATGCGAACCTCACAATTGAAATATTAATTTTCGACAACTTAAACCAATAATATACGAAGGAATTAATAATTTAGTTGTAAAGTTCGTATTAGTTTACATTTAAAGTGGAGAAAAGTTTAACTTCTGTATTAAAAATGTGGCAACATATTCGATACGTAAATAGAACGCTTCGCTTTGATATATTTGTCGCTGTTCATAATTGTTATAATAAGTTTTTCTTCTTCTTTCCACGCTCTATTTTTTTTTTCTTAAGCGAAGACGATAATTTTTATAGCGATATTGTAGTACTTTGTACAACTAAAAATTCTTTTCACAACACTTTAAAAATATTTACTTTATTTTCTTTATATATACAGAGAACTGTCGGCAAAGAATTCGATTCGCGATCGCAACGAACTATAGGGGGCGTTGTTGTATGAGACGCTTACCTGCGATTTCCATATGAACCGTCATTCAGTTACTCTGGAGACGTCGTTAATGTAGCGTGTAGCATTGCAACGTTCCTTCTTTAATGTGGCTTATTAAATTTAAAAAAGAAAAATGCTTGATCTTCTTTCTTGTACAACCGAAAACAAAATGGTATCTCTTTTTATTAGAGAAGGAATATCCAAAACACATCGGAAAAATATTTGTACATTAACGGAAAAAAATATGTATATTCTTATAAGAGTTAAAACCTAATGCCCGAGAAATAGTATTACTAAATTTAATGATATAACATGAAAGGCCCATTTAAACTTTACATTCTATAGTTTTAAGAATCATATTAGTTCAAAAATTAAAATGAACAAAAAGTATACATAAGCCTCATAATTTTATGAAATTTAATTTTGTAAACAACGTTTTTTGACAACAATTTTTATCAAAAAATTTCAAGTTTCAATAAAAATCATTATTTAGAAACTAAGAAACGTAAAATAAAGAATGCTGACGAAACAAAAACAAAAAAACAATTCTTTTTTGTCGCCATTTTTAGTGCTACGAATATTCGTCTTTGGGATTTGCCAAAAACAAAACAAGATGCAATTTTATTTTTTCAGGAGGGAAATATTTTACCGAAAAAACGAAAATGTACCAATTCCCACAACATAAAACTTTATCTTGGCAAACGTACGTTTTGGAAATGTTATTTCATTTGGAATCTTATTCATCAGAGTTCATATGGCGATATGATTGTTTTGAATCTATGCTAAACTCTATATCGACTCATTTTCCACCGAAATCCAATTGACTATTTTGATTTTAAATAAAGTGTTTTATTTTATGAACTGTCGCAAAAATTTTAAGTGTAGATTGGCGGCACTTAAAAACCGCCAAATCTGTAGCGGCGGTGGCGTTAATACGTCGTAAGTACCGAATTTTTATTCCATACTTTTCTGAATCATATTATTTCAAACATTGGAATATACAAGAAGTATACATAAACACATAATGTTATACCATTTAATTTTTCAAAAGTATTTTGAGAACAATTTTTATCAAGAAATTATAAACTAAAAAACGGAAAATAAAGAATTCTTAGGATAAAAAAAACGATTTTAAGAATTATTAACATTGAAATAAAAACTTTCATATTGTTTCTTTTTTTTATTATTCTTATAGTTCTTAATCAGACGTAAAAAACCATTCTGTAGAGAACCATCATCAAATGAAAAAAAAATATTTACAAGCAAATTTTTTATTGTAAAAATCATTGCACTTACCTGATTTATGATTCCCGGAGAATTCCAAAATGATAAGTTCCTTGTTTGAAAACTTTATTCTCAAATAATAGATACATAGTTTATACCTTCATTACTTTTAGATAACATACTACACAGCAAAATTTTATAATTGATATGAATTTGAATATGTAGCTAAAAACAGAATAGCTGAATTCTAGTTGAACTTATTCTTTCAAAATTAAAAAAAACTTACCAAGAAAACGATTTAAATTAATTAAGAATCAGCACAAATGGCACTATTTCAAGTAACTTGGATAATTTTTTATTGTTGTTTTCCGAATTATATGGATACAGAAATATATACTATTCTATAACGAAGAAGAATATGCTATAACTATTACAATTCTGTATGTTCTGAATTCATATTTATTCACTGGAATGACGAAAGCAATGTTGACTTCACTTTAATTCGTAATGAATTGAAGACAGAAGAAATGCATTTTACCTTAATACACACATCTTTAACAGTATCCGAAATCGGAAGTCATCAGTTGCAAGTTTGTTGATAATAGAAATTAAAAATTATTGAGGAATTTTTCTTCAAATGTTTGGCGTGTTCTGTTCCTGAAAGATTTACTAATATTCTGGAGATTTTTTTCAAGTTCTTCGGCCTTTTCCTTAGGGAAATTTTGTTTCTTATTTGCTGCTAAAAAATAGCGTCTGATTCAGTCAATGACTTTGATGGAACTAAATGAAAACGTGATAAATTAATGTCCGATATTTACAGGCTCCCGCTAGACGGCGTACTCGAGCGTTGCGATCGCGAATTAGGTTGAAAAACATTTCGCTAAAAAGGAACGAATTCCAAAAGAAAAAATAAACAACTTAAAGAATAAAAATGCTGATGCCAGCCAATTTTTTGAAAGTTAACTTAGAAAAAACAAACCAAACGATGTTAACAAAATGACGTAGATAGCGCAACTAGATCAAAATTATACAAGCACAACTAGATCAAATTATAATACCTGAGTACTTGACGTAACAGATATAGAAATAGAATTTGATACCATAAAAAATTATATAGAAATAGAAATTGATACCATAAAAAATTTATTCGTTTTCGTGTTCTTTTCATGCATTTCCCTATTGGAAAAAAATCTTAAAACCAGTATCAAAAACCAGTAAAAATGATACCAGAACCAGTATAACCATACTGGAAATTTTGAAACCAGTATGGCACCATACTGGAAATTTTAAAACCAGTATAGCACCATACTGGAAATTTTAAAACCAGTATAACACCATACGGGAAATTTTAAAACCAGTATAACACCATACGGGAAATTTTAAAACCAGTATAACACCATACGGGAAATTTTAAAACCAATATAGTTCCATACTGGAAAGTGTAAAACCAGTATGGCACTATATCAGAAATTTAAAACTAGTATGGATCATACTGGAAATTTCGACACGAGATATAAAATCGTACTGGAAATTTTTATACCAGTTTTCAAACATACTGGGAGTTTTAAAGTAGTTTTAAAATATAGCTTCATTCTTAGTAAGTACATATTTTTCTGGAAATCTAACAGTTTTGACATTATCAAACTTCGTTTTTTTATTTTATTTTATTATATACTTATTTCAAATACTTAATTTCTTAGATTTTTATTAGAATTCTTTACATATACGATATCAAGGGCGGTGAAAGCATATATTTACTATATACATTAATTGAAAAAAATACATATTTAAAAATATTAAAATCATTTTATAATTTTGAAGAAAAAGGAAGTTTTTGAGTAAGATTTTTACACATTTTAATTACTTTAAAATCTGCTTAAAGTCATTTAAATGTTAGTAATTTTCCAAGAAAAGTAATTTAATAATAGATTGTGTTTTTATTCGTTTATTATTTATTTACTCATTTATTTTTTGATTAACAAAATTTATTTTAATCAAAGTCATCATGATAAAAGAATATTATTAATTGTTAAATTTTATTACAAAATGTTTTTATTTATTTATTTATTATATTTGAATTTATTCTAGAACAATGTTATTCCCAACCGAAACTAATTTATCAATTCGAGAAATAAATTAATTAGTTCAGGTTTCAAACAAAAACAACTTCGTAGCAAAGGAAATATGTTTACATAAATTAAAAATTGATATAAAATCTCAACTTTTTATTTTCAAACATAAAACTCTCCTTCATTAATTTATAAATTTCAGTCCGTTTTTGAAATTTGTGATTAATAAATTTAAATCATAAAACAAACTAAACTTTTTTCGAATGAAATAAATAAATTTGTTTTGTTACTATATAGTTAATTCAATTGAATCTATAAAAGAGAAAAAGAGCGATTAATTCAGAAACGAATAATCACGAAAAGACGAGAATCGACTTTTAGTCGTTCGTTAAATGCATCGAACTTGCGTGAAGCGATGAATTCGTTCGTTAAATCTATATCACGCTAGCTCATCTATACAGCTCAGTTTTTCTAGTTCTTTCCGTTTCTCTGTCTGAACTTCACAGCCAACTAATCTTGTTTACATCATGGAAGCATCGTGGGAAGAAAGGCGTTATATTTTAGTAAGTGTATTTTTATCTTTATTTCTTGCTTTTATTTGCATCTTTGTTATTTACAATAATGTTAAAACGTATGCTTCAGTAATATTTAAAGTAATCAAGACATATATATTATTCTTGAATTATTACTGCATGTGCATTTGATATGGGGTTCATTGCATTGAGACTCCATTGCATGAGAAGAAAGTATTTTTAATGTTTTTTCCTGGGTTTCTTAATGAAACTTTAATTGAAATAATTCTCTTTTTACATAAATTCTCATTAATATCACCGTTATTGACAAATTAATTATTTGTTTAGTTTTATATAATATTTGGAAACTTCGCGTTATATAATTAAGTGTTAATCTCAAATTCTTTTGTTATTTTTAATGTTTAATTTTATTTTAAAGCATTTAATTATAATTATATTTTATTAACTGTTGGTACCATGAAGTTTCAGTTAAACTAAAATAACATTTTAAAAACAAAGTAGTTGATACTTAAAAGTTTGATATTACTGCCTAGTTAATAGTGTAGATATATTTTGTAATTGTATAATTTCTAAATCAATTTTTTTTTTCAGAAATGATTTGGAAAACAGCCTATTATTTTTATTTCAATAGAGGTATGTTTTTCTTGTTCTTGACATATTCAACATGCAAACTATTATAGAATTTTTTTTAAAAATTCGATAGTTATTTTATCCTTTATAAATCTACATTTAGGGATGTTTCAGAGTCAAGATCCATTACACCAGCTACAACTGTCAAGATGCCTAAAAGATTTTAAGCTTACAAATTTTATTTATTATTTAAAAAAGAAAGACTAGTAGAGATTTGGCTGGGATGGCTGCGAGTTATACTCTTTAAATTGGTCCTGTTCTTTAATGTTTTTGTTTTAATTTCGCCTGGAGGTTTTTTTTTCTTGTTTTAATTTCTCCTTATTGATGCTTTTAAGATGTTTGCGAAATTCCCAGAATTCTGAAAGTTTTAGTTAACAATATCAATAAAACATTTTGCTAAAAACATAGCAGTTGGCAGTCCTGAATTCATTATATTTCTTTGTACATAGAAGTGATACAGTGTACATAAAGATATTCAGTTTGTTGATAAATTGAATTAGTGAAGCCTTTTTGCAAGTTTTCATATTATAGTTACAAATTAATTATAAAATGGAACTGAATGCTTCATTGATTTTAATGAATGTAAAAAGTATATGCAGATTTAAATGTTTCAATATTTTTACTTCTAAGTTCTGCCTCTGAAAAGTTCAAATTTTAATTTTATGTTTAAAACCTTTAATATGCTTTGCCATGATAATGTATTTAAATGTTAACCTTTAGACAAAGTTATGAGCTGAACTGTTTAAAAACTGAACTGAACTAACTGTACTGAAACTAAAATGGTCAAAAGTTACTTCAGATCATTCATACTTAAATTTTTGCATGGAGTCACTCTAAAAGTAGGTTGGTAATGTGCTTTCATGATGTGGGCGTTTGTGAATTCTTTTGTGTTGTCAACTAGAAGTGGGTAGTATGAGAGATACCTATGTTAGACATTAACTTCCCTTTATTAGAAATCTCTTTCAAATTACAAAAATAATAAAATTTTGGTGGACCATTATTTTTTCTTACTATTGTCGCGCTGATCTAAGTTTCAATTAGCCAGTTGAAATATTGAGTATATTTATAATTGATTGGTATAGTAGTTGAAAAATATGTAGCATTTGTAATTGTATTTTTCATACTTAATAGTTATTCTGAAAAATTGTTTTTACTGTATAAATTAGTTAAGCCCTAATGTATCCCTAAATGTATAAATTAGTTAATTTACTGTATAAACTGTTTATTCTTAATTTAAAATAATTTATTTTAATCTTTTATTTATTTGCAGTCTGTGTATTTCAATATTACTTAATGTTAAAAATGTCTAATGGAATTAGCACTGCAATCTGAAATATTAACTTAATCAACATTGTAATCTAAAATTTAGCATAAACAGATAAAGCATAATATTGAAAGATAAGGCATGCAATGTCAAAAATGAGATTTTTTGAAATTGTTTAGTTTACAATTAATGTTAATTGAAATTTTGTTTATATTAGGAGCTCTAAATGGAGATATTGTTGCTGGCTCTTTTTTGGTGAAGTGAGATAGATAATTTTACTAAGAGGTCGACATTAAAGAAAAGTGAGGGATCCTGCACAACCAGACAACCTCCAACTAGACTGGAAAAGTGACTGTTGGAAAGTGCATTTTCGTCTCTATCTTCTTTGATATTGAGAAGGCTTACGATCGGACATGGCGGTACGGAATTTTGAAGACACTCTACGACATGGGACTTTGTGGAAATCTACCCATCTTTCTCAAGAACTTTCTGTCGAAGCGGTATTTTCGAGTAAAGTTGGGAACTACATTTTATGATCTCTTCAGTCAGGCTGAAGGTGTCCCTCAAGGCAGTGTTTTAAGTGTCATACTCTTCATTATTCATGTATCACAAATCTTGAACGTGCTGCCACCTTCCGTATTTGTTTCACGATATATTGACGATCCGAACGTGTAATGTACAGGATTTGACGTGCGCGTCATTGAACGTCAACTGCAGTTGACTGTGAATAAAATTGTGGAATGGTGTGAGAAAAATGGTGTGAAGTCCTACAAATCTCATCCTCTAAAGCAAGATGTCTTTCCATTAAGCTTGGAACGATTGTATGACGCTAGACCTTCACACGTCCGTCCATTTCATGCTCGCGTGCGCTCAATCATACATGGTTGACGCAGATAAGGCCTGCAAACGACGGTTGCATTTGTAAAAAGTAAAAATGAACCACAACAAGGAAGATATAATATTTTAACTATGCGAATCAATCAACTATTTGAATGCTATATTTTTTATTTCGCTACTAAAATATGACTATACTGATTTCGTTTGATTATAAGAAGATTAATATTTTTTAGGCTGTTATGGTAATGTTTATATCATTTAGTAATTGTGTAATTCTTATATCTTATTGAAGGCAGAGTTTAAATTATGTCATATTCAATGTTTAAAAGTTTTAATTTTGTGTCGTGTGTTTTTATTCAGTATGTATATTAATTATTATATTAATTATATCTTGTTGAGTTCAAAACAATTGTGAGATAAGAAAATCCTTCGAAAATTAAGGCTTATTTTATTATTTATGAACATGTGTCGTTATATAAATAATTCGCTCTTGAGATTTAACTTTTGTAGGCGATAACTTTCCTTCCTAATTTAATTTTCAGATATTATGTGATAAGTAAATTATAAAAATTAAATACTTCAAATAGAAAATGACTATATCAAATTGTGCTTTAAGTCAAGGGATCTTAAGAAAAATGTCAATAGAATGACAGAGTAAAAGAATTCAAAATTTTTATTTATATTAGTTAATAACTTGTGTCATTTAAGATTTTATTTGTAGCTATAATTACTACTCTAACCACTATTATGTTTGAATGATTAAAGTTGACTATAATTTAAATATCAAATATATCTAAAATTAAAATGGTTTGTATTTAAATCTATAGTAGCAAGCAAGTACATTGATCAAAATGTAACGTAACTATATAATTATATTTTACAATGCCTGATTTCAGAGTAAATGAACAGTGTCAAATTAGATTCATTTCAAATATTTTTTGCGGCATTTCGAACATTATATATTATATGCGTTATTTGCATTCAATTTTATTTATCAATTACAAATGTAAACCAAAGATAATTGATTTATATGAAATCATAATTTTATAATTAGATTGTTTAAATTTATATTTATAGATATATACACTTCACACCGTCTCCTTATTGTGCATATGAATTTGCATTTGTCAAATATTTCCGAGGCTTATTTAACAAAATTTATCATTCAAATTTGTAATTACAAAGGATATAAAAATTAAGATTTTGACTTTAGTCAGTTTTTGGCTATTCATTACATAATATTTCTAATCCCCAATCAATTTTCATAAAATCTGAAGAATACATTTACACTTTTCTTATGTTGCTGCAAAACATTTTTTGTGTAGTATTTTAGATTCAAATCTTATTGACAATTATTTCTAATATATTAATTATTAAAAAAATTACATTAACTGTGAAGAAGTTTAAAAAAAAAACAGTTTATTTGATTTTTATAAACATAATGTAAACTATAGCTTTTGACAAAGTGTTTTAGTTCCCTGTATAAACCAGGTGACTTTATTTATTTACTCGTATCAATGTTTTATTTTCCCATTCAGAGCAGTTCACTAACCTTCCTGTATTAAACTGTAGTACCTCACTATACTTGTGTTAAAAATAAATTGTTACACCATCCCAGTTTACTGGGTGTAGTACACTAGTGATACTGGGTTCGATATCATACTGGAATAAATTTTATACCAGCTTATGAAACACCGGTTCCGGTATGATACTGGTTCCGGTATCATACTGGGATCAATTTGATACCGGCTTATGAAACACCGGTTCCGGTATGATACTGGTTCCAGTATCATACTGGGATCAATTTGATACCGGTTTATGAAACACCCATTCCGGTATGATACTGGTTCCGGTATCATACTGGGATCAATTTGATACCGGCTTATGAAACACCGGTTCCGGTATGATACTGGGTCCGGTATAATACTGGATCCAGTATCATACCGGAACCGGTGTTTCATAAGCCGGTATCAAAATTTTTATACTGGGAATTTTTTCCAATAGGGTTAGCATTTTAGTTTTTTTTTTCTTAAGCTTTGTAGCGACAGGAACACTTTAATTGTTCACTAATCTTCAGATTTCCGGCTATGTTTTAAAAAACTTTATTTGTGAAAACCTTTAGCTTGGCGGACAGCTGGGCGCCTTTGGCGGCTAGTGATAAATAAAAAAGCTTTACTTTTGAAATATATGTGGAGCTCCAAAGTAAAGATTAATCTAAATTTTTGATATAAATATACATAATCAAGTTATTAAGTTTAGAAAATGGCCATGGAGGTGTGGCTGAAATCAAAAATGTTAGTGTCATGTGTACGTTAGGGTTAGCATAGTTTTTGCCAAGGAAAGTTAAGGAATCCATGTATTGGCTATTAATTGATTAAATTTAATGTTAAGGCTCTTTTTCTTAGTCTTACGTATTCAAATATGTTGGCGGAAAAGAAATAAGAATAATAATAAGAGAATAGAAAGAGAAATAACGAATTTTAATGAATCCAAAACATTAGCAACTACATAACAGGTTTCGAATTCTATGCTAACGAGTTAGGCAGTTGTAGAGGGAATAGATTTTATTTTGAATATATTTCAAATAGGATTAGGGAATATATTTTATTCTGCACTCAATTCAAGGTTGTGGTATAAAAAGATTACAGATTATATTAATGATTTTCATTTATTGAAAAAGTATTAAATAAGATAATAATTTGGTTTTTAAAAGTGAGGAAATATGTAATGCATATTTCAGCATGATATATGCTTTCTTTTTTTTTAATTCGAAAAAAACCAACAAAGAATTTATATTTTAGGATTTTTTTATTGATTTCCGGAAGGGACAAAAGGATGTGTGTGCATTAGAACAATTTCTAATAAAATTAAATATTACCTCGAAATACGAGAAGTTCATTATTGCCTGGAAAAAAATCACAATATGTTTCGTAAGATTATTTCAACAAGAACAAGAAAATCGTAAAGAAGAACGAAGTAGTTTTTCGTATATTTCTTCATTCTAGTGTTCACTTGTTCGCATTTCCAACTTTCCGAATTATTCTATGTAGTGGTTGAAACAAAACTCTTCAACAATGTATAATAAACATTATACCTAAAGAGTATTTCAATAAATGATGATAGTATACAAAGAATTTATGTTGACATTATAGTAGTAGGCTTCGGATTAATAAGTTTTTTTTAAAGCAATACTTCATAACTTAATCTTTAAGTTTATTCAAAATTTACAGCTGCAATTTATACGTAATTAAGTAAGGATTGTTAGCAATAATTTTTCAACTCTTATAAACTGCGTGTATTGTAAACTTGTAAGATTATTTAAAGATTTGAAAATACTTTAATATTTCAAAATTCATTAGGAAATGAAAGAAATCAATGAAAATTATCATTGGTGAGTCAATACACAAATTCAAATAATTTGTTATGACAGTATTAGTAAAATATTTAATGCTTAAACAGGTTTGTTAAATTTGAATTACATGAAATAATATTTTATTTTGATAACTGCTGTTAGCTGGTAACAATTATTTGTTACCAGATAAAGAGGGTGCCGGCTAAAATCTAACAGAATGTTAGATTTTAGCCGGCACCCTCTTTATCTGTGCTAATTAAGAAAATTACCTGAAATATCAATACGAAGTGAATGAAAATATATATATATATATATATATATATATATATATAAACTGCTGTTTGTAGAAAATGCAACACCATGAAAGAATCATCAGAATCAAATGAAATTTAATGCAGAAACGACTTGTACTGATACAAATAAATGATGAAATTTTCAAAACAAAAGAAACAAATTAAGCGTCCGAAATCAGTATTTGGTGCAGCCACCACGCGCTGCAATAAGTGCTGCTATACGACGTGGCATGGAGTCAAACAGATGTTGAATATCTGCTTGAGGAAGAGAATTCCATATCGCTTGTATGCGCAACCAAAGTTCGTCTTTGGAAACTGCAGGACGCGGATCACGAGTGAGACGCCGACCAACCATATCCCTTACGTGCTCAATAGGCGACATATCCGGCGAATAAGCAGGCCAAGGAAGAAGTTGCATGCGTTGTGCTGAACAGAAGTCTCTAACAGTCCGCGCAACATGTGGGCGTGCATTATCCTGCTGAAAGATAGCTCCAGGGATGCCTTGAAGGAAAGGAACGACTTCGGGCTGTAGCACTTCACGGACGTATCTGTTGCTATTGAGATTACCCTCAATTCGTATCAAATTGGATCGTCCATGATACGAAATCGCACCCCAGACCATAACTCCGGGTGTTCGACCACTATGTCGTTCAATAATACACTCAGGAAGGCAGCGTTGACCGGCATAACGTCTAACACTAACACGGCCATCATGGGTCCACAAATTGAAGCGTGATTCATCTGAAAAGACAACTTGGTGCCAATCAGCTCGCCAGTCTCTGTGCTCAAGAGCCCACTGCCGACGCAGCCGTCGATGATCCGCCGTGAGGGGAATCCTGTATAATGGCACCCTTGCACGCAATCCACGGCGCAGCAGACGACGACGAATTGACGAAGCCGACAATTGTACACCTGTAGCAGTAGACCAATGTGCTGCCAGCTGCCTGGAGGAAGCTGTGCGATCATTCACCGCCATGCGGAGCAGGTGTCGATCATCGCGCTCTGACGTCACCTTCTGTCGTCCAGTGCCTGTTTTTCGAGTTGTTCGGTGCTCGTCGGTCCACTGCTTCCAAACTCGCATCACTGTGGAACTGTTCCGCTGCATACGAGCTGCTATTGCGCGATAGGAAAATCCTCCTTCTCGAAGGCCGATTATCCTCCCTCGTTCAAACTCCGTAAGTTGCTTGAATTTCTTATTCTTCCGTCGTGGAGGCATACTCAGGTCTCACTAAACGTTTGCCACTAACAAATAATCATAGACTATTTTCAACGTCCCGCTACAGCACTTTATTTATACGCTTTCAGCATCAATTCAGAGGGCGCTGCGCGCGCCACGCACGCGCGATGGCTCTGAAACTTTATTAATTTGCATAATATCCTATAATTGACATTTGCTGCGAATTTCATTTGATTCTGATGATTCCTTCATGGTGTTGCATTTTCTACAAACAGCAGTTTATATATATATATATATATATATATATATATATATATATATATATATATATATATATATATATATATATATATATATATATATATATATATATATAAACTTTGAGATCAATTTGTTTAAATATTTAAAAAAGGGGAATCTCTTACTTCGGTCTATTGTGTTAGTCCTAGAGTGAAGCTATCCTGCCTAAAATTCACCATTCTTGTTTCCATAGCACCAGACGGCCTCAGACTTTGTGGCTGGAGGAGTTCTTAGCTTAGACCAGTGTTTCCCAAACTTACGTCTTTTATGTACCCTTTCTAAATGTTTCGCAACGCTGCGTACTACTAATAAAAAAATGAATGTACTTTTTACTATAAAAAATTTGCACAAAAGTTAAAAATCACCGCTGGCTGTATACACCACTAATTATTAACTTTAACTCTGCAAAAAATAGCCAATAGAAAAATACGTAATCGTAAATTTTCATGGCTAGTTTCGTTTTTAAATAAAATATTTGAAATTTTCGTTTTTTTGTAAGATATTTCGCATAAGAACGCTTACCCCTGCTAAACTGTTCCCGTACCCCTGGAGGTACGCGTACCACAATTTGGGAAACACTGGCTTAGACAAACTCTATTTTTTATATGTCCTTTTGTGTATACGTTATTTTAAAAAAAAATCTCAACTAAAAATTCACTTTTAAAGTGTAAAATATAATTCGATCAAAATTAAATTGACTTAAATTAATCAACTCAACTAATTTAATTTCAGTTAAATTTCAGATTCAATAAAAATTAATTTGGGGGTAATTGCAGGCTTGGTAGTAGGCCAAATTAAAAATCTAGACAGTTTTCATAAAAAAGGACATTATTTAGAACATACACCAAACTATCTTTAAAAAAATACAAATTAAGTAAAGCATTATTTGCTTTGCATATGTGCAATAAAAGTAAATTTTATTGTAAAGTAAAATAAAATGTACTAATTTTAAATTCGGAAAGAAGTTTAGAACATGAAATTTTGAAAGTTTCCTGCATAGTTCTATTAATACTGAACAACTCATTGTACAAATCAATGCATGAAAAATTTGAATAAAATTTAATATTTATGAAAAATTTTTAAAATTAAATTTCTACATTGCATTAAAAAAAACAGAATCAATATAATTAATATTCCATTATAACGATATACAATTAAATTTTGAAATTGAGTTCAAGATTTTTTCATCAAATAATTTTTCAATAGGGGGTCAGATAATCTCGAAATGAAAAAACACAATGAATAAACCACTTAACATATGTGTACAAATGTAATTTTAGTGAATTGTCTCTCAATCCATCATTTAAAAATTCGATTTCATGATTACTGAAGTATTGGTTGGAATCGATGATTTTTAAAATCACGAGATGAGTCAATTATTGCGAAACGACAAAAGTCCACCCTGCAAGATTTATTACTGCATTTTCTTAACATATAGACATATATATGACTCCTGAATACATTATCATAAAAATTTGATACAATAAAATTGATAATTTAGTTTCTTTTTCATAGAAAGACTAATTTTCCCAAAAGGTTTAAACAATGAAACCTATGGTAAGGCTATGTGCCTAAAAAATGTATAAAATTAGTAGGTGGTTTCTAAATTTGAACTGTGTAATTTTGCGATTTCTGCTAACATTATTAATTAAGTTTTAAAAGATACTAAGTCTTAAAAAAAAACACACATGAAAGAACATAACACATGAAAACACATAAAAGATACAAAAGATATTAATCAAAAATCCGAAATTTTCGATTCTTCAAAGCTATTTTTTAAAAATCTACTAATGTATTTTTAGAAAACGAGACAGAACGGAAAAATCAGGTATATCAAGACAAAAAGCTAAAAATCAGGATAAATGAGAACAAAATATTTGTCATGAAAAAGCCTAAACATCATAAAAAAATATCAGGATGACTGCAAACCCTGGGTTTTTTGGAAAGATGAAATTCCATACAAGTCGAATGTTATGACTAGAGCCCGGATTTTGATGACTTAAAAATTCTCAATTAATGCCCTTAAAAAGTGCAAAAAATGCCCTTATGAACTGCAAAAAATGCCCTTAAAAGTGCAAAAAATGCCCTTAAAATGCGAAAATTGCGCTAAAAATGCCTTATGACATGACTTAAATAGAAGTAAAAATATTGAACTAAAACAATGTTTTACTCTTCAAAATTATTATGAGTCGTTTCAAAAAATATAAAGCAATGCAATACTTGTTCTACGTTCATTAAAGTTCGACAAATATGTTTTATATCCAAAAATAACAAAAAAAGGAAAATATATTGATTCCAAAACATTTTCATTTTGTATAGAAACTTAAATGAATATAACAACTTCCATCTCATAAGATTACTAAATATCAGAATTACAGTGGATTATAAATTTTTTTTTAATATTTTGAAATGTAAACAAGCGTCTCTAGTCTGAAAGCAAATTTTTATACCAGGAGAAGCTTCTTTCAACGTCTACTGATGTTATTGGTGCGTACTTGAAAAGGACGGTCACACTTACTGACAATTCTTCTTCAATTTGAAAAGATGTTGCTTCACCTGTTAATATCCTAGAAATTTTCTTCATTGTTTGGAAGCCAGTGTAATAATGAAAAATTATAAAAAATAATAAAAATTAGAAAAATTTATCAAAAAATTTAAAAAATGCTTTAAAATGCAAAATACACCCTAAAATTTTAAAGAAAATGCCCTATAAATCTCAAAAAATGCTCTAAAGGACAAAGAATGTCCAAAAATGCAAAAAAAGCAACAAAATGCAAATGTCATCAAAATCCGGGCCTTAGTTATGACTATGAAAATTTTTTAACTCATCTTTTTCGCCTGCGCAGACGATAAAATAGCCAATTCAAAATTATCAGGTTCAAGTAAATTCAATTTTAATTATATTTCTTTTTTTTTCCTCAAATTTTTAAAAAAAAATTACGGCTATTTTTTAAATAAATAAATAAAATACATGAATATCGCTTACGCTCGCTTATGGGAAAATGGAAGTACCTTTTAATCAATTTTGTGGTTTTAAAGCAACGTTATATGAATTTTATGAAAAATAATACTAAAAGTAAATAATTAATTAAAGACTTTTTGTTTACATGTTGTATTTTAACTCTTAAAAATTTGAATAAATTACAAAAAAGAGAAAGAAAAAAATTGTAAGAAGTGTTTATGTTACTCTCCATCTATAAAAATACATTCTTTTCTGATTTAGAGAAATATTCGTATTTAAGTATTGCATTGTTTTCTAGCCGTAGAACTCAAGAGTTTTAGCCATAATTTAGTTAATGTTATCCATTTATGTTAATGGAAACAAATTTTTTAAAATTTTCTTTCTTTACTTTTCTTCTTTAGAATTTTAAAATATCTTTTTGTCATTATAGTTTAAAATCTAAAATTTTCTGAATGTTTTTTGATAATGCTGTGTCGAAGTTTTAGCAGCTAAATAATTTTAATTTAGCAAAAAGTTATTACATGAATTATTCACTGTTTTACGAATGAGTTAATAAAAATGTAAATGGGACCATAAAATAATAATAAAAATAAATAAATAAAAAATTAAAAAAAAAACTCTAGCTCTTTAACAGTACTCAGTAATATTACACAAACCTAACTCTTTGTATACTTATTGAAAGAACATCATACTTTTTTAGTAGAAAAATCTAGATGTTCAAATAAAACATTAAAGAATTAAATATATATATATATATATATATATATATATATATATATATATATATATATATATATATATATATATATATATATATATATATATATATATATATATATATATATATATATATATATATAAACATATGTATAATAATTTCTTTCAGTTTTTTAACTTAAGAATTTTACTATTACTTGCTTCCTTTAAAGGTCATTAAAATATTGCTTGATAGTTTAAGTGCTATCCATAATTACTGATTAAATTTCTGGTAAGTATTTTGGAGTGGATTGTGATAATTTAAAAAAATTGATGACCTCATCTTTTGATTATATAAATGTGGTGCTGCCATCTAGAGGTTTAAATTCTCATACATATCCAACTATTCCAACCGGACTAATTTATAAGCTTGTAAGATACTCAAAATCAACTAAGCATTCATTACAAGGTACAATTACAAGTTAATGAAAATACAATTACAAAAAGTTTCTAAACCCAAATAGTTAACCACTCAAAATTATATAATTAAAATTAATAAATTTTTTATCAAGTAATTTTTCTTCTTCTTTTGTTAGGTTTCCCCCAATTTTTTATGTTCGTAATTAGACCATAGAGGCCATTCAAGTAATAGGTAATATATGGAGCGCTATTACTCTTGACTGTGATTTCTTGTTTTTCTTTTCATAGCTCCTGCGGAATTCTAGGGTTCCGCGGAGCACCCTTTTGGGGAAATAGTTGTCTAAATTAAGAATTTTATTCCTAATAAGAACAATTAACTTTTTTCTGTTATTATCATTATATATCATAACGAGCTTTCTTTCAAATTTTGGATTATGGTTTGATTTTTATCAATATTTATCGGGTGCGGAACTCTTCAGTACGCAATGTAGCTTTTAAGGCCTGTTCTGAGTAATCATCTAAAAATGTTTAGATATATTTTTCTACTTCTACTATTCTGATTCTTAGAAATGAATGCCTCGTGCGGAGCCCATAAAAATATTTCATATGTGATTGTTTTATTCTAGAAATTTATAAGATTTTCTTTTTGTATTCCTTCTAGCTCATTAATTTGGCTCCTAGTGACGTAAATCAATAATCGCCGCGTTTAATGTTAGCCTGAATAATTGAATTAGGTTACAAAATCTCCCCCCCCCCTCCTGTTTCCTTTCTAAAAACTGTCAACTTAAAATTTCATGTTTTATTTTATTTTTTAATTTATATTATTGTTAAAGTTTTTATTAATAATTTATCAGACGATTCTATGATTCCATTTCTATGGTTTCGATTTTTATAAATTTTTATAGTTTGATTATACGAGGCAAACCACTGAACATAGTTATTAATCATTTATCAGAGCCCCATTTTAATGATTTTAAATGAGATTTTTTATTTACTTATCAGTTATTATTATTATTATTATTTTTTTTTTTAATGTTACTGGAACAGTCACCCTGAGGATCCTTAAGGAAATGAGAAGCCACGGGGCAAACGGGGCATTTGCCCGAGGCCCACGGGCAAATGCCGCGTTTGCATAGCCGGCTCTGTATAGAGAGATATTGGCTAATTCCAGATATACCAGATTCCAGATATAGGCTAATTCCAGATATAGGGACCAGATATAGGGATTGGCTAATTCCAGATATAGGGACCGTTCAAAAAGTACGTGCATCCCGAAAGGGGGGAAGGGATTTGCTATTTTGTACGGTTTTATACGATGGGGGGGGTATTGTACAAAGTACGTACATTATAAGCATACACCAAATTTAAATTTGACTTTTTCCTACACACTCCTTAAATAAATATTTAATTTTATTTAAAACATAATTATTTTAATTTTTATAAAAAAGGGGGTTGGCTAAAAAAATGTACGTACTCTAAGGGGTAGGAGGAGTAAGACCTTATGTACGGTAATGTACGAAGGGGGGGAGGGGGTTAAATTTTCTCCATTTTCGTGTACGTAATTTTTGAACGGCTCCATAGGAGTATCTTATACTATAAGACCTACCGCCTACTGACTGCACAGTTCGTTTTTGATAAAATGGTATCAAACTAAAGCAAGGTTGCAGCAAGGTATTATGTGTTCTTAAGGATAAAAAATTAGGGAAGCATGACAAGGCTAGAATCAGTTCTTTAGGATTATTTGTTTTGTTTCATTCCTTTAGCAGGAATGCACATTTTTACTACGTTTTTCTTTTCATTTCTTTCTAGTTCTCTCTCTCTTTCTCTTTTTTTGCGGAATTTTAATTTTATCATGTATTTTACTTATTCATGTTTTTAAAAAAATTATGCCATATTTCGATACTTTCTCCATTTTTGAACTTTGCTTTCATTCATCTATTGTTTTAATAATTACTTACATTTTAATTTTCAATTCCAAAAATCAAAGTTTCTAAATTTAAAAAAAAATGTGTTAATGTATTTTAACTGATTTGAATGCTCGACTCCTCTTTTAATGATTTGTAATTTCAGTTCTACTTAAAAGTTAATAGATTTTCCATTTTGCAGCAGTGTTTTTCTGCTTAAACACCAAAGAAGATTTAATATCGATACATTTATTACCAAAATAAAAACAAATTCCAAAAATACTTCACATCAATATTTTTATGAAGCTTATAAAAAATGTTTTTTATTTACCCACTTCTTCAATCGATATTTGCTGATTAGTTTAAAGATTATCGGAGCCGAATATAGAGTGGAATGTTGTCCAATAAAAATATTGAAAAATTAAATAGTTGCTTATGGTTGATGCTGAGCTATTAAGTTTTTAATGTTGATCAAAAGCTTGATAATGTTGAGCTCTTATAGCTAAAACTGTTTTTTGGTGTTTTGTTGAGTGTTCTTAGAAGTTTAAAATGTATGCATGGTGTTTAAAAAAATTACTTACAGTACAACAGAATAAAATTTTGTGTGTATGAGTGGTAAAATGTGCGCACAGGAATAATTATTTTTTTAAAAAAAAAGAGAACAAAAACATCTAATGCAATAGATTTTTATTATTACAAATACAAAATTGTATGACAGTCCATGCTATTTTTCAACTTTTAAATATGAACGGAAAACTTGATAATTTTTTTAGAAGGAAAATTAATTTTCTTTTAAATTATACAAAATGAAAAACAATTTCGTATAATTTATTAGAATTTGAACAACAATATTTATTTTGCAAGTAATTAAGAATCTAATCTTCATGCTATCTTTTAATCAATCAATTTATCATTCATTCTTCATCATTTGAAATATATTGTAAAAAAAGCAATTTATCAAATTTAGAACTTTTGGCGTTATTCATTATTTGACACTATTACAAAATATGCGTCTGTCTTCAGTATAAAAGGTTACGAAAGAGAAAGAAACGCATATCATTTGTAAAACTTCTTTACCATTAGAGATTATTTGTTGTTGTTGTTGTCCATTTACGTCGCACTAGAGCTACACAATGGGCTATTGGCGACGGCTGGGGAAACATCGCTGAGGATTATCCGAAGACATGCCATCACAATTTTGATCCTCTGCAGAGGGGATGGCACCCCCGCTTCGGTAGCCCGACGACCTGCACGCGAAGTCGAGCACTTTACGGTAGAAGGATTATTTCAGTTTCTGAAATAGATTAAAACAATTCTAAAGTAAATCTTTAAGAAGTTTGCTCATAACTAACTAGTCAAGAACACATGCTCAAAAATAAATAAATAAATGAAATATAGGACATTTTAAGTCACAAGACTTGGAAGCATGAAGAGACAGGAGCTGTGTGATTATATACTCCAAATCTAATTAAACAATAGCTTTTTTAAAGAAAAAAAACCCCAAAACAATACTTAACGTTTTAAAGTATAAACTCATTAATAGACCAATTTTTTCATTGTCTTTTTCTCACAGAAAAGACAATTTGTTGGAAAAAAAATTATGGCAATACCAGTAAAATAAAAGTGAAAAAATTTCTTAAAATTTTAATACATATTATAATTTCAAAAAAATGCAATCATTAAATTATTTTTGTCCATAAAAGTTAAAAATTTACTAATTCAAACGAAATACATAAACTCATGGAGACAACGGGGTGTTCCTGGTTCCTGGACGGAATGGGCGAAGTACGTCGGGAGAATTTTCTCTGGGCCCAGGGCCACTCTAGGCGTAAAGGTCTCTCCATTTTGCCCAGCTAATTCCTAAAGAGATTGAACCAAGTCAGCCTTTTACTTTTTGCAGTCACATCTTTTTGACAACATAAGCTGCCCCCTTTTCTCCATCTATGATTATGTCATCGACATTTTAGTATTAGACTTTCTTAGAGTGACAGATTTTCTAGACCTGATTTGATTTAGCTTTGACGGAGATATGCAACAACAACAACTTAGCACTTAATTATACGTACAATGAAAAAAAAATGAATTACCTAGTACAACTTTTGATCTAATTATCGGAATTTTTCATTGGTCTAAATTGTCATTGAAGCGTTAAACGCATTTTTATTCATTTCAAAAGGAAGTTAAAAAAAATATAAATACTTTCAAGTTAAATTTAATGCACAATCGAATTCGTAACTAAACAACTCACAGAAAAGTAAATTCATTAATTTTATTGAAACATCTATAATGTGAATTTATTATGTATTCTTTAAAAAATAAAAATTGTTAAATCATTTGACTCCGACTTAGTTTTCAGTGATTCATATAATTTACTTTCATTAACAATCAATAGAGAGCGCCACTAGGTGATGCAGTCCATTGCCTTCCGCTTGGCGAACAAATTCTCACTTATTCTTTGGCCAAGGCCTTCCGAATGAAAAAAGGTAATAAAATAAGCACCAAAGGTATCCGACTAGTTTCGACAACTTTTTTCTTCATATTTGTATAAAATTCAAAAAAACTACTACTTACATAAAATTTTAAAAAACCACTTTGAAGATTTTATTTAGAAGGCTATCATCTATGTTTTGAACTACTTATCTTAAAAACAATTTCATATACTGCTGAGTCAATGTAGTTAAAAAAGAAATTTTTTTTAAATTTACGCACTTGTCTCTGTGAAAAAACATGCAAAAAAATGAAATTCTACTACTTTCTCTTATTCTGTAGTTCAAAACATGTGTGCTGTAATCATAAACAAGCATGAAAAATAGTGGACAATTATTTTAAAAACATGAGCTATCGTGTTTGGTGGCGTAAAATACGAAAAAAAAAATCTGATTGAGATAAGCGTAATTAATGACTTAAAATCACTACTCTATCCACTGTTATCACCTTGCACAAAAACTGCTATAACTTTGTAAATAATTGAAGTACAAATAAAAAAAAGTATTTTTAGAAAGCTAAGAGTACAGAAATTCTAAATTTATAGTAAACTCAGCTTCAAAAATTTTGCCCAAAACAATGTTTTTAGTCAAAAGGGGGGAAATGGTGGTGATTTGAGGAGGCGAATTGAATACTGATTGAGAGACATTATTTCCAAAGTATTAGTAATACCAAAACGATCAGGTCGAAGTGATAAGGATTATATGTACAAACAATATAATTTTGTACATAAAACCTTTATCTATTTTAATACCTTCTTAATAACTTCATTAAAAAACACTTATAAGCACTTATGTGCGAGCATTCGAAACACTTTTAATTGTTGCTTAAATACTTGAAAACATTAACCTTAAAAGAAAATGAATCTATATATAAGTGCCTTGTTTTAAGATAATTTAATGAAACAAAAGTGGTGCATACTAAATCAAACTTGAAAATATGGAAGAAAAAGTGTTTTAAAATATATCCTAGTCGAGGGCTTTTACAGTTTGTGCCATTTTAGATTTCTGTCAATCTAATTGCGTCTATTGAAAAATCCATAAAATGAAATTCAAAAATGTTTGATGTTTCAGTTAAAATTACATATCTGACTATACACAAATAATGAATTAAACAAACATATTTAATTTTTCTTTAGAATTGACTTATTGCTCTTTTAATTTATATCTCTAATCATTCTTTTTTTATATTAAGTAACTAGGTGTACCCTGCGTGCGTTGCAACGCTTTCAATTTGAATTTGAATTTTGTATTTAAGTGTGTAAATGACATTTGCGATTATGATTTGAAATGCAAATTTTATTTAATGGTGAAAAAAACCAGTGATATTCTCAGCAGTTAATTCTCTAGAATATCATTAGTGCATTTTCAAACAGACATGTATGGTGATGCACACGAAGCATGAAACATATTTTGGACAATGATCTGAAATAAGATTGGATCTATGGTGACATCAAGAATTTCTGCTGATATCTGATCAGTTTGGCATGGTGGTTTTTTTTCAATAAGCCAAATCAGAATGTGTGCCTGTGGCAATCCTCGTTTTTGCCATTCAATAGAGTACACCCAACACCGTGTCTCTCTAAAAACATGACGCTTCACAATGAAATCAAGTAAAGATTATCATTTTTGTTTGAACACACGTGCTGTAATATCATGACGATCCGATGATGATTGTCCTGGTAACGAAATATCTCTAATTTCAACCCAAGCAGAATTGCACGTAAATGTAATAAATAAATCTAGGAGCCCATATGCGAGAACATATGTCATTGCATCCTGTGAGTATTCATACATGTGCCTTGGAGTCCAAGGCACATGTATGAATACTCAGACATGTATGAATACTACATTTGCAGGGAGTCCAAGTTTTTCTCCCTGCAAATGTAGTCGGCAATATAATCATTTTCCCCACATCATTAGGATTAACGTTACCATCATTAATTATTGCATCCCGTAAATGAATGCATTCTTCTGAACTTAATTTGGTTTGATTTAATTTAATATACTGTAGGCGTTCAGTTTCAATTTTCGCATACATATCGACAATGTATTAATGAACTATCTGTCGACATTTTAAAGTATGATTATCAGCGTTTTGGCAATCATTAATCTATATGCATAAAAACTTATTGCACTTGCTTTCTTATTGGTTTTCTCGCCTGTTTGCGGACTTCTTAATTTTATGTTAAAATAATACCCCTCATCTCCTCACCAAAATAAAATAGGATATTGCAATGCATCATATGATCGATACGTTTCTGAGAACTCTTTGAACGTAACGATTTCCGCGATGAAGAACTGTATCGCGGGAGGTAAATTCTTCGCCAACTATAACAATAGCCACTTCATGTGGCTTCAATAGCTTCTTCTTTGTGGTGGCCTACAGGTGTTTTTTCAGCTCTAATAACAACTTTGTAAATATCGGATGACATTTAGTCAAGGGCAATTGTGAACAGCCTAATTAACTGATTATGTTGATCGAAAAAATTTTGTAATACGGTAACAATTTTTCGTTTAGTGCCATTGTTTACCTGACAACGTTGATTGACTTGATCATTTGTGTTATCCATGAAATAAATTTGTAGAAATTTATGATCTGCGTTAGGCATTGAAAGAAGTGATCCTGCACGATGATAAATTTGGCCTTGCACTTTGAATGTTGGGATGTAATTCTCGTTCACGATACGTGTAGCACCGAATAAAGTCATTTAGAAACACGAATTGTACCGGCGTATATTCGCCAAAAAATGTTTCGATTGGTTTGTTTGACCTGATACGAAGGTTGATAATGTCTCGGCAGGCGACGTAAAATCTTGTAGTTTCTCTATGCCTCTAGAACAGCAAATTTCAGCTGTTTCATTTTTAAATTTGAGAGCATTACAAAACATACATAATTGATATATTTCTCCGATGATGACACTTGGGGGAAGACTATAGTTTGTTGTCGGATCATAGTGAAATGCACTGAAATTCAAATCAGAGTATTGGCAGTGTCTGAATAGCGAAATGCGTTCTCGGTCGGTTTTCATTCTTGCTTCCCGTTGCTCTGATGTTTCCGACGAACGGGCTTGTGTAGTTCGTAGTTGATTTGTTGACAGTCTTCTTTCCTGTTGCTCAGACGTTTCTAAGGAACGGGCAAAAGCATTCTGTTCTCGATTAGTTTCAAGTCTTTTTCCCGTTGCTCCGATGTTTCTGAAACACGGGTAGTTCTCTTTTTGCGCGCTTGAGATGTCAACCGACTAAGAGCGATTTGCTTAGGCGGCATATTTTTGCAAATACTCTTTCTGACAAAGAAAAAGAAATGTAAAAGTTGACAGTGGTCGCAAATTTGGTAAATCGAAATATCACATACATATTTTAAATAATAAAAAGAGCAATAAAAATGAGATGAATAAGAAATATGAAAATTATAAGATTTAAAACAAAAACCAATTTTATAAATGAAAAAAATAAAATGGATGAATTCGAAAACTTTGCATAAATAAACAAACAAACTAATAGTTTTCAAATGACAACTGTCACAGCACTAAAATCTTCGAAAACTATATTTAATTGTGCTAACCTAAAATTACGTACTAAATATAAATATTTCTGAAAGCGTGCAATTTGAATGAAATTTGCTTTTGTCTTTATATTTATTAAACAGTTTTCACAGTACTGAATCCGTGATACGACCAACAATTAAGAAATCTATTCTTGTTGATTTTTCTTGCTTGTGCTCACCTGACATAAAGAAACGCGCGAATTACAAATTAAAGTATATGCAATTTACTTTAATTTACTTTTCTAAATGAATAGAGTTATAAGATAGAAAATATCACTGTTGTTATCTTCAAGATATTTGAAAATTGAATCGTTTATAGCAAAATTTAAAACAATGGCTAGCTTTTAACCAGTCAGAAAATTCCATTTCGACTTTCACTGATATCGCTGGAACGGTTTATCGCAGAATGTTCTAATGTCGACAAAAACCTTCCTCGTGCTTTGAACCATCTGTATGCCAAGTTTCATAGCTTTCTGTCGGATGGTTTAGGAGTGTATAGAGGACAGACAGACAGACACACATTCACTTTTATATATATAGATAATATATTTAAATGTACCCGCGAATTCGGCATTGAATATTCAATAATTTGTTCATCGTATTATTATATTTCGAATTATTTTCGCCTCCGAGAACTCTAACGTTGGCGAAAATTTAAAATCATCAGATGGCAAGTTTACGTTGGATTTTTAAAGAAGCACTAAAAGCTTTGAGTTTGTCGCGAGTTAAAAAACATTGTTACTTAAAATAATCTACACTGATTCTACACAAGGCATGCATATTTTTAAATGTGTAATAAATAAAATTTTATCTGATTTTGGCAATTTTACTCTGCTAACAAAGAAAGTAAGAGAACTCATTATTTTGGAATGGTTTCATGGAACAGTTCTAAAATAACAGAATGTGGAAACAGATCTAAAATAACAGGTACTTAGAATGTTTTTTTCGTAATCGTTACTTTTTGAAACGGTTAAAATGGAAATATGTTATTAAATAAAATATACCGCAAAAAAGTCTTTAAAAATATTCGAAATGATACATAAAATAAAATATATATCTGAATTTTCGCAGTTAATTTTCCAATTTTATCTGATTTTATTATACGAATCTCACAAACACAATGTTCAATTTCCAGGAATTCAAACGATATATTCAAAATCCAAGCGATCATAAAAGATCGAAAGATGCAAAGATAATAAAACTTAAAGTATTATTGCACAATAACCATCTGCAGAAAATCAAACAAAATCATTTTGGAAGCAGACGAGAAAAAATATACTACTTCCAAATATGAACGTAAAGATATTTCGAAGAAGTTGTAAAATGTATGGGAGGTAAGTTAAACGTTTAAAACATCTTGAACTTGAGCACACAACACATGTTGCATGTTGTAAAATTGCATTATATAATAATATTAAGCCACGTGATAAAATCATATATGTTTTTTAATGAATATGTTTTTAGAATTTATATGTTTTTCAAATGCTAACAATGATTAATTGCTGCGCGCGATTAAATAGGATTATCTTAAGCCTTCTCTTTAGAAATCGTCATAAATTGAATCGATGAAAGGAAGAGAGAAATGTTAAATACATTTTATAAAAATTTTTTTCATTATTTAATTTTCACAAATAAATTGATTTATTTTTACTGTTGCTAGCAGTATCTTTTGAAAAATTCAAAATACAAGGTCGTTGTTATGCTTTCTTTGGAATTTTTGAGATTTTCTCCTGGCACAGTTCTATTAATACAGTTTTGCAATCAACAATTCTAATAAAGTAATTTAGTGTCTAGCGTTTCTTACTATTACACTATATTATCCGAATAAAATTTTAAAATATTTATTTCTTTTATTTTTATTATTGTTTTTTTTTTTTTTTTTTTAAATAAGCAAACGTGACTTATCATTTTAGTTTGTAACCAATTGTTTATTTCGTTTATAGTAACACTTTCGAAACGCATTTCGATCAAATTAAATAACTTAAAGCCAAGGGTAGTTGAAACAAGAAGAATTAAGTTATACACTACAAAGCAAAATTAATGGAGTATCATATTCACTTGGAACCATAAAAAATCGCCAAACTATTATTGTCGCCAATGAGTCCTTATTAAATTTGGTGTTAGCTAGTGTCGTGTAATAGATGCTGTTTAAATAGATATCAAATACACTAATAAAGATATTTAATATGGGTACTGTGGCAATAGGTTTTTTACGGCTCCTTAAAAGTAATAAATACCGTACAAAATTGCTTGATTGTGGCAAGTTTGCCATGAGTTGGCCGCAAACAATAAGATTATACAAAATAATACTGAATATAGCTGTTCTTTATTTTGTTGAGTTTTATTTCTTAAAACGTGTTTTGTTTGATCTAATAACGTAAAGTCACCAAGAAATCCAACAAGTTATAATTAATAAAAAAAATATTGGAATTATTCTTTTAGTTTTACTGATTGTGTTGGTTCATGCCTTTAAGTTTTGTACATGATTTCGCAGCTTTAAATAAATGAATAACACAAATTTATTGATTTTTTCTTCTTCTTGCAATACGAAGAACGAGTATTCAGCTAGTATTATTTAATAAAGTTTGAACTTATACGCGTGTCTGTCTTAAGACACCAAAACTGTCCTGAATTCGAAAAGCGGATGCAAGGGGCAATTTTAGTTCTCAATTCTAAAAAAATGTCAAATTACAATTAGCTTTGTTCCAGAGAAACGTTTGAAATTTTTTTTTTGTCTTTCTTTCTTGCATAGGTTTTGCGTTAGGCATCGTTACAAATTAAACAGCAGACGCTTTTCCTTTTTATTTGTTTAAAAGACAACATCATTGATATTAGATACATCACTGATACCTATCTGCTTAATAAATAAACGGTTTTACTGTTCGTTCTTAAATATTAATTTATTTTCGATTCATTATGCACTGTAAAAAATGGATACTCAAATTTTGCCACGTTTTTGTCGAAACCGTTTACGGGTTCATGCTCCGAGGGAACATTTCGTCAAAGTGACGAAATAACACACGTCATTTCTACGAGGAAAAGCATGTCGTCAAAATAAAAGATAGTTTTCGTCATTCTAGTTTCGATAGTTTAGTCTGCATTCTAGTTCACAATTGCCAACAATGCACAATTACCCACATCCTACTCGGCATAATTCATCGCTTTATTTTTGATCACCTTGTAATAATTCTAGTTAATAATCTCCCACAATGCACTATTGAGGTTCCGAGTTGAGGAAACGTTTTCGTCATGCATTAGAGAGTTCGCGTTTCGTCACAAATCACGTGATTTCGTGATGAAATGATTCTCGAATACAGCTCAAGGATTGCTGAGCATTTAAATGTGAGTGTTTAATTTCTGAGTGTGTGTCAGGTAAACTTATAGCGAAATAAACGTAAGATGATAATTGTTTTTAAACTATTCGAATTATTTTCTTTATAATAGTTAAATTTTTGATTAACTCGTGAGAACAACGGGTGCTGTATGCTGCGAGTTATAAATAATTTCGGATTCAATGATGATCAGTTAATTTTTTCTTTTTAGATTTCTTTCACTTTTCCTTCATTGAAAGATAAGCCCTTATAATTATTTTAACTTTATAAAATGTGATAATATTTTTTTTTCAATACGCGGCTTATAAATAATAATTATAAAGCTTATAATTATAAAGCTTATAAAGTAATAATTTGTAGTTTCCAAGTAGTTCAAAATATTTATAAAAATATATCTGAAAAAAAGACAAATTTGTAGTTTAAAATATTATTTATACACACTGTGATATTATGCATATTTTACCTTCCTTCCTTCACCCGATGCTTCCCAAGAAATATAACTCCTCCAAAAAATGGCAATCAGTTTACAACATAAAAACATTTATTAACAATTGTAAATGAATTTTTGTAGAAAAGTTAACATAATTAAATCACCAAAACAAAACTACAGTCAAACCCCGCTATAGTGAACACGGCTTATAGTGAACTCCCGGATATAGTGAACGAAATGTTTGGTCCCGTGCCTTGCTATACACGTGTAATGTTATTTTTTGTGGATATAGTGAATCAAAAAAGCGAGGAAGTTGGATATAGTGAACTCTTTTCTGTCTTCGACAGATTTTTTTCTTCATTTTTTTGTAATGATTTTGAAATTTCTACTCAAAGTAAATACATATACCGATTTTTAAAACCATCTATAGAGGAGAATGTAGCGATAAGCATTTTTTCTTGTTTGCTTCTTTTGTCTCGATTTCCCATCCCTAAACAAACCAAGCAGATGTTTCCAACCCAGGCAGATGATGTACCTGTAAGGTGTCAGTGGGATCAATATGCATTTTCTGTCAGAGGGAATGAGTAATTATTCATTATTGGTCACAAGGTTGAAAACTAATTCGTGTTGATAAGGCCCTCATTTTAACTTCTTTTTGCTCTCAGTTCAGTTAAAAAAAAAGCCTGCGAACAAGTCTCAAATTTAACTATGGCAAACAGTAAACGTAAAACGTTCTCTATTGATGATAAAATGGGCATAGTTAGAAAAATTGAAAATGGATGAAATCAAGCTGACATTTGCAGGAAATCTAAACTATCCAAATCTGCAGTTTGTAATGTATGGAAAAATAGGCAATTAATAATTTCTGCTCATGAAAAAAATTTAGATGGCAGAAAAAAGTTGAGAAAAGCAGATCACAAGGATGTTGAAGAAGCATTACTAAAGTGGTTCAGCATTCGAAGAAGCCGTAATCATCCAGTATCTGAACAAATGCTGATGAATTTGCTAAGCGATTTTGTGAGACTACTTTTATGTGCTCGAATGACAGGTTAGATAAGTTTAACAAACAGAATTACAGAAATTCAGGAAAAATTATCCGAGAGTCGGGAAGTGTTTCCAAATCTGATGTTGAGGATTGCTCATCAGCTAAAGATTACGAATTTTTCTTTGTACGCAAGACGAGGAGTAATAAAAATTAACACATTTTTTGCTACTACATAATATTTTTAAGTCATTTATTTGAATAATGTATGATAAAAGTTAGGAGTTTGGGAACCATTAGTCAAATTATCGCGTAATGGATATAGTGAACTCCCGGTTATAGTGAACCAAAATTTTGGTCCCTTGAAGGTTCACTATAACGGGGTTTGACTGTACTAGCATGCAAAGATTTTCTGCACCTCCGCTCTCCATCAGAACCCTAGCTTCTCTGTTTTTTTTTTTCTGTTTTTTTTTTCGCTTTTGGTTGAGGGTGGCGCGACCAGACATCACAAACACACACATTAAAAACTCTTATTTTAATACCTACCTGCAAATAATTTGTATACCTAAATCTTCAAAAGCATTTGTTTAGAAACCATAATGAGATAAAGTAGAAGAGAGGTGCCTAAAATTTGACATCTTTATTTTATTCCATTTCATAACCGACTTTAAACAGCCGATTCATTTTTGAGTTTAAGGTTGTCAGTGTTCAACTCCATTGTCTAGCAATTTTGAACCAAACCCAGAAGATGAGGGGATTTCTTGATCAAGCATTGGGACAACCTAGCCTTCGTGGAAGATTTTTTGATAGAACTAACCCGAATTTTCGTCACAAGGTGTGACGAAAACCCACAAAAATCTCAACGGCAAGAGAATTAATTTCAACCCGTGATCCGTCTACCACTGAGAATTTTTTACTTCAGGTGCGTGGTCGGTGCGAGCTGGTACGACAACCGTATTTTATTTATGTATGTATATTTTTTTATGACCGTCGTTGAACAACTGACGCAATTCTGAGTTTACAACTTTCAGTGTTCAACTCCGTAGCCTTGTAATTTCGAACCCAATTCAAAAGACAAGGAAACTCCTGAATCAAACACTGGGACAAACTAGCCTTCGCGGAGGACTTTTTGATGGAACTAACCTGCATTTTCGTCATAAGGAGAGGAAAACCTCCTACGGTTAACTCGGCGGCAAGGAAATTCTAACCCAGGATCCGTCTACCACTGAGGATATTTCATGTCAGCTCTGCGGTTGGTGCGAGCCGGGAGCAGAATTCGTATCGACAAGCCATCGTTGGGATTCGAGCCTGGGGCACCCTATTGGAAGGCAAACGGTCTATCATTTGAGTCACCATGGCTCACGATACCCGTATTGTAGCCAAAGAAAAAAAAAACTTTATCAAAAACACATGCGAAGGCTGTGCATAAACAACAGTGCGGAAAAAAAAGCCTCTCTGTTGGTTGAATGTGAACATGGATTGTGTTTTAAAATTTTTTTTCTTTGAACGCCATTGAAGTTTATTATTTTCAGTCATATGCAAGTGAATGTTTTATTATGTTGTATAAAGTATGTCTAGAAAGTGTCTACAAGCAATCATATTCCATTATCATAACAATTAGATCTTACTTATCTTGGTATACTTACTCACATTATGACAGCTTTGCTAGATTTTGCAAACTTGTTAACATTTTTTTTTTTTTTTTTTTTTTGAGATGTGTTATCAGCACTACGATGCGTTTGAGTGTTTCAAATTTCTCCAATACATAATGATTTACAACGCAAAAATGTAAATTAGATATAATACAGACGGCGCTCAATAAAATGACTCCTGTGGCCTTAACGAAAAATGGACGTTATAACGTGAGATGAGCTATATCGTGAGTGCACAAAATACCAAATATTTACTCATTAATACAGGACTTATTTTTTCAAAAACATTATTCTTTTATCAAAATATTATTAACCTGGTACCGGGTAGCCAAGTGGTTTTAAAATAGTGTTCCGCGGAACCCCATGGTTCCGTGGAAGGGTCATAAGTGTTCCGCGAGTTAGGAATTTTTTTTAAAAACTAGTTTTGTTTTTTTAAATCTGTAATTAAATTTTTATATCCAATTATTAATCCATTATTTACTTATACTTCAGTTATTTTTACAAAATTACTTGATTGAAATGCTTGTGAAGAAACAAATTTAAATACATTGTTTTTTCTAATAAATGAAGGAATTATGAAAAGAATATACGTATTTAGGAAAAATTCTGCCAGTATTTCGCATCGAACAGAAACAACCAAAATCGACAGTGAATGGGGTATGTTTCTCTGATAAACATTTTCAGCGTTTTTTTTTTCTTCTTTTTATTTCAATAGTAAGTTTAGCTCATTCATCAGTTTAAACATGCACTAAAGTCAAATAAAGAAGTAAACTATAGGTGGAGCTTCAGACCTGTGGAACTGTCTGACATAAAACCAAATTTAAAGATTGGTATTGATGAAACAATATGATAAAAAAACGTCATTTAATTCATTTGATTCTTCATTAATTATTCATTTTTCAAAATAATTAATGAAATTTGGGGCATTACATATTTTCAAAATAATTAATAGCCTTCTGTTAATTAATATGCTCTCAATTGCTAATGAGTTTTATTAATTAATTCTCGGATTTCAGCCAAAAGAAGAAGGTCGATCATTTAAAATTCCAAAATAAATAGATAAAAAAGTGGGACCCGCTGAAGTAGTCAAAGAACACTGCCGTCCAGAGAATTCAGAAGTCTAAGCAGAAATTAAATCAAGAAAAATGTGAGTACAATGTGTTTTATTTCCAAAATTATCTATTACAACATATAACAAGAAGAGTAAATACAGTTTTTGAACAAGAAAAATATGATTGATGAATTTATTGAACCCCTTGAAAATTCTTTTTACAAAGAATATGAAAGCATACAGGACTATTTCTCCTATTTCCACAGGAGGATGCAATACACATTTCCAATTCTCAATAATGAAAAGCAATCGATATTTCACCATCTCTTCGCTATAGGCCTATCCTTGTCCTAGGACCACCTAAGAGTGGGGTAGGTGGTCCTGTCAGTTTCGTCATTCATAGAGAACTCAGGATGTCAGAACAACTAGTGGTTTCAATCATATGACTATCCAGAGATTCATTGTTAATGAAAAAATGTTTATTTTGAAAGCACAAAAATGTTTAATTAGCTGTTTTCGGGGTGAATATTCTTAGAATAATAATAATAATAGATATAATAATAATAATAATGAAAACTTCGTTCGTTATATTGGAATGAACGGTTAGTTTGGACTCAATGGTAACATTCATCTAAGGCAGTGTTTCCCAAAGTGTGGTACGCGTACCCCTAGGGGTACGGGAACAGTACAGCGGGGATACGTGTTCTTATGCGAAATATCTTGCAACTAACGGAAATTTCAAAAGCTTTTATTTAAAAACAAAGCTAGCCATGGAAAATTAAAATTGCAAATTTTTCTATTGGCTATTTTTTGCAGAGTTAACAGTTTATAATTAGTGGTGTAAACAGTCAGTTGTGATTTTTAACTTTTGTGCGATTTTTTTTATTGTAAGAAATGTATTCATTTTTTATTATTAGTGGTACACAACGTTACGAAAAATTTAGAAAGGGTACACAAAAGTCATAAGTTTGGGAAACACTGATCTGAGGAATAGCTAATGGAACTTAGTGTATCGGTCTCAGTGGCGTAAATAACACCTCCGCAATCCCAGCGGCGTGGATGGGGGGGGGCGACCGACATTTGAAAGCACATTATCCAGAAATAATACACTATATGTCATACAGGGGTGCACAACCTGCAGCAATTAATGTGCTACCAGCGGTTGCACCAGAACATAATAATAGAAAGGAAAAAAAAAGCATTATATAAACGTATTTCTTTTTGGGGGGGGGGCGGTTAAGGAAAAATCCGAAATTTTGATTTGCGCATTTGAGTTTTTGAGGAGCAAAATCTAAATCTACGTAGTTTCTCGATCGTTTTTTAGGGGTTAATTTCCAAAGTTTCAAAAATCCCAGTCTTTTTAGTCAGACAAAATTATAATGCCTGAATTTCGAATTTCCGAAATCACTTTTGAAGTGCTTCATTTGAGTCCATTTTATAGTTGATACATTATTTTTTTAATTTTTTTTTACTGTGTCTGCAGAGGTTGTTGTCAGATGTCCATGTGCTTCTTAAAATCCCGATCTTTTTAAAACGATGTTATAAAGACTGGCTACTTTCAAATTATGAAAATGGTAATCACTATTAACCTGCTTTATTATTTGTATCAATTTTATCGGAAACCCAAGCTATTTTTCTCACGTTTTTTGAGCACTACGAATTTCCAAGAGGTTTTGAAAATCTATTGGGATATTTATTAATACTTTATTTGTGCCAATTTCATCGTAAATTTAGGAGCTTTTCTTATCCTTCTTTTTCTATCTTTTTTTTTTTTTTTTTTTTTTTTTTTTTAATTTTAAGTTATTACAACACATTTCCACGGGGTTCCGAAAGTCCTTATATTTTTTATCTGGTATTATGAAGATTCGCGATTTGTTTGTAATCGATTTTTTGTTGCGACTCACAATTAATGTTTTTTAAATATTTTTTTTAAAATCTTGATATTTTTATACAATGTTAAAACAAAATGTGAAATTCGAATGCGGGATTAACTTTGTTTCTAGTTTTTTGTTGCTTAAAAAAGTGCTAAAAAGGCCGTTTTAAGATTTATCAATCATAAAATCTCGAATAATTTACAAATTATATTGTTCTAAAGTTAAAAATACACTGAACTGAAAGTTGTACCTCATTTTGAGCTGTAATGTGTTCTGTTATATTTTAAATCATTTTTGACCCCGTACAATTTCTTTAATTTAAATATTCATTTCGCATTTATGTTGCTCAAAATATTTATCTATAAGTTACTTCAAAATATTTATCCAAAATATATTATATCCATATATATAATATATCCAAATATATTATAAATATATCCAAAATATATAATATATTATGTCAAATATTTAAAAAACACTTTTCTGTAACAGAAAACCATTACTTTACTCCATTTTTATATTTTTTTCGATAAATCTAATGTTTTTTTTTATCAAAAGGAAATATATTAATTTTTCAAAGTATCGATTTAGTTTTTTTCAGTTTTTAATGAATTTTTATATTTAAAAGAGTTTAATTTTATGCAAATATATTACTAAGTTAATTGATTGAAAGAGAAAAATAGAATTAAGGTAAAACACTGATGTTTACTTTAAAATTATTATAAGTGGCGTTAACATATCTAAATACTCTATGGCTCAGTGAATTACAATAAAAATATTTTTTTTAATTATTTTTATTCCATTTTACAAATAAAAATAACCCTTAACTAAACTTTGAATATAATTGCATTACATTCAGCTGAATAGTTCCAAAACAGTTAAATGGTTCCTGATAAATCAAAGTTTGAAAAAAAAGTCTTATTTTTTAAATGCAATTTCTTAAGAACTTCTCGACCGATTTCGCTCAAATTTTGCATTTTGCCGTTTAAAATTACATTTTTTAAAATGATTTAAAAACTGTATACCTTACAATTCAAAAATGCTTCGACTGTTATTAAATAAAATAATAAAAAGAATATATATTTACTAAAAGTTATCTTCTGCACGGAATTATCTTTGGATAAACGAGTGTTATAACTGTGTACAAAACTTTTTAGATTCGAATCAAAAGTTCTTGAGATATGGTGAAATATTCTGGCTACCCCCCTATATTTTGGGGTCAGAAATCCGAATCCGTCGAAAAAAGGTACGTTTATTCAGATAAAGTATCTTTTTGTGTCTGATTTGGTAACTTAAAATATCGTCTGCACTAATTATTTAGTATATTTGAGGCCCCTCCTGGAATCGTTAAGATTGAGTCCCAGAAAGTGAAGATCCGGATCATTAGATCAAAAGTTATTTAGGATGCTCCCTTTTTTATTTTGTGCACTGTACATAAGTGTGAAGATGCTTTGCTTAAACCGATTAGAGAGCGTAGTTGAAAAACTATTCATGTAAAAAAAAAAAAAAAACTAAGATTGATCGAGGGAAAATCTTAATTAAATATACTGCACTTTAATTAGTAATAATTAAACTTAGTAAATTGTGAATTTAGGTATTAAGTGATACGCTTTAAGTGTTTTCATAGTGGAAGAAGCATCCAAGTGGATTTGATAACAAACACACGAATAGTTTTTAGAAACACTCTTTTTGGAGGCAAGTTAAAACACCAAGAGTGCAAACGTTATGAAGTGAACTATTAAGATTGGAATTAAAGGAATTACAGAATTTGATAAAGCAAGAACCAAAAAAATAAATTCAAGACATAATCTTTAACTATTCTCAAAGCATAAATTTTAAATTAATTTGCTTATCAAATACATTGAAATGTCACTTTCATCAGCCAAGATGTTCAATAGTAAGGATACTAAGCGATTAAGGAAAATTTGAAAAATAAATCTTTCAATCCAAGCTGCAATCGATTTTAAATTTTGCACGTCAATGAACGATAAAATATCGATATATTTACTTTATTGGTAGTTGTAAATATTATCTGCCGTCGAAATCTTGTTAAATCTAGATTATTTCTACTTTATAGCCTCTATGGTAAATACGGGTGATTAAATATTATTTTTATGGTTTTTGATCTCTATCTCATCTCGTTATGTAAGATTATATTTTCTTTTCTCTCAATAATATAGTTTGAGAACGATCTAGTATTTATGGAGTACATTAAAAGGCACGAGCACGGTTACAGAGGAATTTGGATTTTATACCTGTAAACTAATATGTTTCTGCGTTTTACTAAACATGATTTCGTGTCTGTTTGTAAGAGGCAAGTCCTGAAGTTAAAATTTTGACCAATTTCCGAATAGCTAGTGATTAATTAATAGCAATTAATACTTGAAATATAAGAATCTAGTCGACTAGATCCTTATAATTCAAGTGCAAGAAAAATGGGTAGTAAATATGTAGATTTAAAATTTTTTGGAAAAATTAATCAACCTTATTAGAAAGAAAAAAAAAAAACATGTAGCTAGCTATAAAAAGTGAGGGTTAAAACACAACTTTTAATAGCTCAAATTATTTCAAAAATTTAATCGGACGCTACCGTAAAAGTGCAAAATATCCCTATTAGTGGAAAGCGGTAACGTAACACAAAAGTTGTCGAATAAATTAAAAATCCTACAATTGAAACGAAACGATATTATTAGCAATAACAACTCCCTAAATATCATAACAAGAATTAATAGCGATTCTATAACAAACATAAATATTATATAATAGAATAGATGAATCTTTCTGTAATTTTTCCAACTATATACAAAATCAACGAAAAAGATTATTTTTCAAAAATCAAAATAAAAAGATTTATATTTTCTAAAGAACACTTACTTTGTGCAGAGTCAACTAGAAATCTTTAACGTGAACAAAGCTAACCAAAAATGAAACGGATGCTTCACTAAAAAAACGAGAAAAAAAGTCAACAACTAAAGGGGTGTTTCCTATTCATGTGCAAAACTGTCCTTTAAAGGAAATAAATTGGCTTCTTTTTCGCCCTGTTTTTTTAATCCCCAAAACGCCACTAAGTCACATTTTCTCGCCATTCACACCAAAACCCTACGTTTGAAGAGGCTCTCTATTTTGTATAACTTTTCCCTCTTTATTCAAAACCTCTTGAGGAAAAGCAGAAGTGGTTTGGAAAAAGAAAAGAAATGAAAAAAAAAAGCATTCACACAGAGGATCTGAAGAAGTTCGCTATATTGAATTTCGAACTCCCCAATATCGAACCAGTGGTACATAAAACGAGAGCTTCTGGTTCTTCTGCGTCTGCTGGGTGTAACTATTGAAAAAGTTAAGTACTTTTGAGGTACCCGTAAGCGGATTTGTGTCCAGAACGGATGCTTTTCGCATCATTGGGTTTTTCTGTGACATAAGTGGGTAAATCTCGTAATCCTCGTCAGATTTTGAATTCTGCCCTTTTACCCCCCACACTGTTATGAATGTTGATTTAGTCGAGTGTTTGGGAGTCAGCCTGCAGTATTAGTTGAAAAATGTATACGCCGAAGTGTTTTGGGAGATATTTTGTTGAGATGCCAACTTGGCGGTACAATCCCAGAAAAATCGGTTCAATGTTAAGCCATAATGTTGATACGCTGAATGTGTTAAAGTGCAATTTCACTGCAACCTCAATAAGTTGAACTATTTTCCAGTTCAATTGAACCGCAATATCAAATAATAAAGTGTAATAATTATTAATTTGCACAGCAATACAGTCAGATTTGAGACTTACTAAGTTTGCTAGAAATTTGCAAATTATTACAGTTCAATCCTCACGCCTTTCACAAATGTCTCAAATTTGCACAATATTGTTGTTTAATGTGAAATACAGTATATTGGTTAATACAATCTAGTATCTAATTAAGGATGTAGTAAATTTGCTAAGCATTATAATTTAATTTGACACCTTACTAAGGATGCAATAAATTTGTTTAGTATTATGATTAAATTTGGTACCTTATTAAGGATGCAATAAATTTGTACATTATTAAGGTTCAACTTGGCATCTTACTGAAAATTCAGAAAATTGGCGCAGTATTATGGTATTCACTACATATATATTATTACACTTAATGGTTCAACTTACAGTAATTACGATTCATATTAATTTCACTCTAAAAAAAGATTGCAATAAATGAGCACAGTATTGTGGTTCAAATCGATAAATGCTTTGCTGAGGTTTCAGCGAAGTTCTACAGTATTGCGTTACAACTTAACAACTTGCTAATTGTAGTAAAAATTTTCTGCAGCATCATCGTTTATTTTGATACCTTACTAAAGTTGCAACAAATTATCACAATATTATTTTATGACGCAAATGACCACAGAAATTTTTATCAGGGCGAGATTAGACAATTAGTACTGATTTACTGATGTTAAATGTATTTCCGGTTTTTATTCTTTTTATTTTTTATATTTTTTAAGGAAGATTAGATAAATAATAGACTCGTTTTAGAGGACAGATCGTTCGCCTTCCGATGAGGTGAACCAGGTTCGAATCACAGCAATGGCTGGTAAAAACGAATTCCGCACCAGGCTCGAACCAACCACAGTGCTGACGTAAAATATCCTCAGTGGTTGACGGATCATAGGTTAGAGTCCCCTTGCCGTTAGGCTAACCGTAGGAGGTTTTTTGTGGTTTTCATCTCCATGTAATGCAAAGGCAGGTTAGTTCCATCAAAAAGTCCTGCAAGAAAGCAAATTTCTCCCAATACTTGACCCAGGAAGTTCCTTTGTCTTCTGGATTGATTTCAAAATTACAAGGCTATGGAGTTGAATATTAGTAGTCGTAAACCCAAGCATTGGGTCGACTGTTTAATAAAGATTATAAAAAATAAATAAATAAACCCAAGCTCACATTGTATTTTAAAATTAGAATAATTGAGTTAAGGGGGGGGGGGTAATCCCTGCCTGCTGCCTCGTTACACTTTTTTCAGATAGAGCTTATAATTTGTCAAGATTTATAATGTTTTAAAATGTCTTTTTTTACAACATTTATTTAATTCATTCAGTGTCACATTATTTTGTACATATTTAGTTCAGTACACATTTAGTACATATTTTTGTACATATTTAGTTAATTTTATTTTTAATAGAGACTTATTTCAGTCTGAGGAAAATTATTGAAATCACGAATATTTAATTTTTATTTTTATTGTTACAGAATTTTTCTCCTTTCAGTCAAACCTCCAGTCTCTTTTCAATCTGTTCAAACTTATAAATATTACCAATAGTAATCAATAAATTTTAAACATTTTCTCTTAGTAATGCAATAACTGTTATTGGAGTATTAGACATTCTTGTCTTTTAAAACTTACAGACATGCAAAGTAGTAGCATTAAAAGATAAATATTTTAAGATATGGTCTGCAGATTTTGAATTTTTTCATCAATTTTGAAATTTTCCATCAGCAATACATAGGATTTTGCTATTGGGCTGATTTCTGTCGAATATCTATTTTACTAAATGCATTATTATTGGAAGAAAAAAAAAATCAGTAATATGGAGGTAATTAAAAAAAAAACACCACAAAAAATCGCCAAAAATCTTAACTGGCGATAAAAAATAAAATGTAGTAACCAAACTGTAATACTTTCTCCCCAAATTTTAAATGGAAATATTGAAAAGATGTCGTACTGTAATATGAGACAGTTTTCTTCAAAATAAGAAAGAAGTTAAGTTAAAACATTCTTTTTTTTTTTTTATATATTTCATCTGCTTCTCACCTGGCGTAGTTCCTTCCATACAAATCAATGAATGAATAATTTTGTGTATAGAATTTTCTTAAGAGATTATACGCGACGGATTTTGTATGAAAATTTGTCGCTTCATCGATTCAAAATGTGCCCTTCTCGACGGAACTAAAGACCCCACAGGAGTTAAGAATCCGGTGTGGGGCAATATGTTGTTATAAGGAGTTGAAAATCTGCTTATATAGTTGACTTGGAAGTTAAGCTATTTGGAGCGCAAACAATCAAGTGGAACGCGAGAAATAAATAGCCAAAACTCCTAATTTGTATTGAGTGAATAAAGGTTCTAAGCAACATTTTAGGGAAGTTGGGTACATTAAGAGTTTATCAGGGTGCGTAGCCAGATTTTTCAACAAAAAATAAGCACATTTCAAGCACTTTTTAAGCACTTAAAAATATTTTTAATAACTTTCCAAAAAAAAAAATCATAATTAGGATCTCTGCAGTAATAAAAACTATTTTTTTTCCGTATCGTTTAAAGGTCTTAATTTATAAACATAAAATCAATAAAATTCATAAACATTTTCAAAAACTTTACATAATCATGATAAAATGACTAGTTTCTAATAAATATTGCTGAGAAAAATTTTGAAAATCATGCATTTTTTTTTTTTTTTTTTTTTTTTTGTGATTTAGAACGACAAGCTATACGGCAAAGAAAAAAATCTCTTTTCAAAAGATTAAAAATTAAGCACTTTTTACAAACCCCGAATAAAAAACAGAAGCACCTTTAAGGGCATTTAAAAAAACGCAAATCAAAAATAAGCACCTTTAAGCACTTCTTGTAAACGCTACGCACAGTGTTTGTAGATTGACAATCGGAAAAATTAGATTAGTCTTTGCCTTCATTTCTTGTATCCAAACTAACAAGTGGCGTAATTCGCTACATAGCATATATTCTTTAGGCCTTTACTTTTTCTACTGTTTACTATTAATTGTTGCCAAAGGCACCTTTTTCCACACACACATACAAAAGCTGTTTTTTTAAAATTTATATAATTTTATTTGTGCATTATTAAACCCAGATGATTGTTTAAGGCAAGATGGTAAATATAGTTTAAAGTTTTAGCTTCGTTTCCAGTTTAAGGCCCTTGAACTGTGGCTCCTAAATTTCTCACAGCAAAAGAGATTACAGTACACCTTATAACTTGTACAGTTTTAGCAACATATTTCCTCATTTAGATCTGAAATTTTTTTTCCTGATTATTCTAAACAAGAACAATGTTTAGAAATATATTTAAAAAATATTCATGTTGTCGAATTATTAAAAAAAAAATTCTGCTTTCTTATTTATTATTTAAAATTTAAGTTGTTATACCTAAATTCAAGTTCATGTAGAAGCATTCTTATTGGACAAACAAGTCATCAGGGGTCTGTCCAGACATTTTGTGAAAGGTCCGTTTTTCGTAAAATTGTGAAAAAATTACTCACATTCTTTCAACCAGGGTCCGCTTTTATGAATTTGTGCAAATAGGGTCCGTTATTGCAAAAAAAAAAAAAAAAACTTTTTCGAGGAGTTTTTAAATTGTAAGATATACAAGATTATGCTCAACACTGTAAAATTATAATTTAAAAAATTAAATTTTAAAAAATAAACAAAAATTGCTGCTTCTAAATTAGAGATGCAACATACAAATATTTGGTATTTAGCCTATACTGCTGAACGCAGAATATTAATTTCGGACGAATAATGGAAGAATCGTCTGCCGAAGACAAAACTTAATTCGTTTACATCCATCTTTCTTGTTTTCTGCCCTAGAAAGGGCTTATTCGATTAACAAAATAACAATGAAGATTAACAAATTTGTGAAGGGTCCGATTATAAGAAAAATCATTTTGTGAAGGGTCCGTTTTTGAGTTAAAATATTTTGTGAAGGGTCCGTTTTTAAGTTAAAATATTTTGTGAAGGGTCCGTTTTTATGAAAAGATATTTTGTGAAGGGTCCGTTAACGGACCCAAATTTCTTCTAAACAGACCCCTGGTCATAAGGCATTATTTGCATTACATAAAGATGATCTCGTTAAATATAGCAGTTATGAACAAGACATGGGTGAAACTGATCTTACTGTTTAATTTTGAATTATTTGTAAATTATTTTTGATATTGCTAAATGCTCAAGTGTAAATGATTGATTTATTTTATTCAAAGTTCAGGTTTATCAAATTTAGGCAGAGTAATAAATTGCAACTTTGATTTAATTTCTTCAAACAGCCACAATTTAGAAAAAACAATTTTTTAATATAATCAATGAAGAATGGTATAAAATAATTAATAAAGCGAAGCAAAAATTGATCACTTAATTATTGAATATTATAAATTAATTGTTCATCAATCCCCCTCTCCCTTCGACTTAAAATAATTATGGTGAGGGTGTGCCTTTACCTACTATAACAGAAAAAAAAAATTAATAATTGAAAGCTAATATTTGGAGCTGTTCGAATATTACGAAAATACATAAAAGGGTGAGGGGGTTGTGGTTTGCTAATTTTTGCTAGCGAAGGGGAGGGGCTTACATCACAATAATGATTGAGGTAAGTCACTGAACTTCCACTATTTTCAATTTTTTTTAATGAATGCTTTAAAAAAACAAAAAAACAAAAAACGAATATTTGAAAAATTAAAGAAAAAAAGTTAAATTTGGGAAAAATTAAAATTTTCAAAATTATTATATGGGAAAAGTTAAGCTTGGGAAAAGAAAAAATTTAAAAAAAAATTGCTTCAACCAATTTCAAAATTTTATCAAATATTTTATTTATAAAATAAATTTTTTTAGGTAAAATTTGTTTTATGAAAAGTTACATGTATTATTTGAATGTAATTCTAAAATACTTAACGTTAGATTGCTACAGTAAAAGTCAAAGCAAAAAACAGGAGTTTGGGGCTTACGAGTTTTTTTTTGCATAAGTATTTTAATTTATTTAATAACTAGTGTTGAGCCGACCCAATTCTGAGTTTACAACTATCAATGTTCAATCCTCAGCTTTGTAATTTTGAACCTAACCCAGAATACTAGAGAACTCATGGATCTAGCATTGGGAGAAACTAGCGTTCGTGGAGGACTTTTTGAAGGAACTAACCCACATTTGCGTTACATAGAAAGGAAAACCTCCCACGGTTAGCTCGTCAGCTAGGGAACTCTAACCCCTCATTCGTCTACAACAGGGGATATGTTTACTTCAGCACTATGGTTGGTGTGAGCTGGAAAAAGAATTCCTTTCGACCAGCCATCAATGGGATTCGAACCTGGGGGACCTTATTGGGAGACAGTGCTCTATCCCCTGAGCCACAGCAGCTATTTTTTGTCAATATTTCAGTTTTTTTTATGAATTGTAAATTATTTTGCTTATTGTAAAATTTGTTAAGTTCTGCAATTTTTTATTCATAGTATTTTTTTCATTACTTTAATTATTTATTATTGTTTATTTCTTTGCTACTGTAAAGATTTTTTTTCTCGAAGATGTGTAAAAAGTAAAGATTTAGTGAACAAGGATTTTTCTCATTACTTTATGAATCTAAACAAATGAGAAAAAACTTACTTTAAAGTGGTTACATATAATCATAATTTTAAAACAAATGTAAGGTAAAATTCTGATATGAGGTTTGCAAGAGAGTTAATAGATGGCAGCACACTATCAATTTAGAAAACCTATTTCTCCAGAGGGAAATTTTTTTTATCGTGATTAAAATAGAATAACATTGAAATTAGTGAAATTTAGCTGGTATTTAACAGCAAAAAGCAAGTTTGCCTTTTAGTATCCATTAGAGATTTATGAATGACATTTTTCTGGTATATAAAATAATTTTTTTATTTTAAAAAAGTAATTCAAACTAAGATTATTTGTTTAAAGTATTAATTATTTTTGAAGGTTGTTCCGTAGAAAAATGCTCTTTTTTATGTTGAAATAATAGTGAATCAGAGAGTTTAAGAAAGCTAATTAGGGGTGTCGTTTACATATCGTATTAGCACCAGGAAGAGTAGAAATCGCGATCTTCTATATTTTTTTGGACAAATAAGAACATAAAACATTTGGACATAAAAGAAATGTTTACTTAGACAATAAAAAATAAAAAAAATAAAAAAATTCTTTACAGAAAAAAATTCTTGTAAATTCTAATGATTTTTAATTTTAGAGCAAAATATTTGAAAAGAAAAATTATGTCCAAAATTTCAAAAAATTAAATTATTTAAAATAAATAATATTGCAAAGTAGATTTTCAGTTTAACTTTTTTTTTTATTTTTTTTTTATTTATGGAACTGGGTATTTTAGACCCTTTAAATATTACGTAAGCAATTGAGAGAGAAAGGGATTTAAGACTTTTGCTAACAAGGGCCAGCGAGTAATAGCAACGCTTACTAGACACCGAAATCCACTTATTAGCATTTTATCTTCTTTCAAATTGCTAAGGAAAAAAAAAGGATCACTTACGAATTTTTAAGCTTGGATTGGGAAATATTTAACTCAATATTTTACAAACTAAGTAATTGTTAATCAGAAACTTTAGTTTATTAAAAAAATAGTGCTTTAATGTAAGTAACTCACAATTTCTGATAGTAGCAAAAAAATAGCAGCAACTAGACAGCGTTTTTTATTTTTCTCAAATTTAATAGGTCACATTACGTTTGAAAATTAAGTAAATTAATGTGACACTTAATAAAATAAGTTTTATTGTAGTATAATTATTATACTAAAAGTCATAAAATAAGTTACTTTTACAAATAAAATGCGTAATATTACGAGACTTTTTCAAATAAAATAAATTATATTGAAGTACTTTTATAAATAAAATAATTAACATCGATAAATATTTTGCAAATAAAATTACTTCTATATTGAGACCCTTCTACGACTAAAATAAGTAACATTTAGTCATTTTTTGTCACAAATTTACTATATTGCAAAATTATGCAATATATTTCTAATATAAACACAAAAGATGATTGAAGTAATGTATTTTTATTCTATTTTTTTATCATCTTATTCAAGCTATTATAATCAGAATCGCTATTTCAAAACGAATAGTATATTGAAAGAATTAATATAAAATTAAAATATTTTTCCTAACGATGAAATTTTTAGTGATTCATTTGACCTTAATTGTTAAAACTCAGATTTATAGGTTCTCACGAAATACGTTTATATTTCAATAGAATAATAAACCTACTTACATGATAATTTTTTTTAAAATTAGAAATACTTATATATTCTTATAGAATAATAAACTTAGGCCTATTTGCATGATAATTTTTTTTAAAATTAGAAATACTTATATATTCTTATAGAATAATAAACTTAGACCTATTTACATGATAATTTTTTTTAAAATTAGAAATACTTATATATTCTTATAGAATAATAAACTTAGACTTATTTACATAATAATTTTTTTTAAATTAGAAATACTTATATATTCTTATAGAATAATAAACTTAGACCTATTTACATGATAATTTTTTTAAAACAGAAATACGTATATATTTATGTAGAATAATAAAAATGTATTATATAACTTGTTTCGTATTAAAATGCTTTTTTTTTTTCAATTGTTAAGATTTCATTAAAATATGGGAAATGCATATAATATTAATACTCTATTAAAATGTATTACACACTTTGTAAAGATTGTTACGTTTATTTTTATTACAGCAATGTAATGACGTATATTCCCCTTGAAACGAAGGTATACGCCCGGTTTGAAAGCGACCTATTAGAATCCCGTTACGTTTTTGGATTTTGTCCAATGAACCGCCCTCCCCTACTCTCCTCATCATATTTCCCTGAAGAGGGAAAAATATTCTCTCTGTAGGGATAAAGAACCACATCATTTTATTAGAAATAATACTTTTGTTCAATTATTATTTATACTATCAAGGCTTTTGGCTTAAGAAATAGAATTAAGGTGCCCTCAAACACATTCTTGAACTTTTTTAAAAAAAATGCATAATTATTTTATTTTGTATATATATGTTTATTATTTTTATATACAGTCGGACCCCGATTTAACGAATTCATCGGGACCGGAAATTTTATTCGTTAAATCGGGGTCATTCGCAAAATTGGGGTTCAAAAAAATTTGTTTTTTTGTACATATGTATTATTAAAAATTATTAGTTATAAACGACTATCTAAGATAAGAAAAGAATTTCCTGTTTGACTCATAGTCTACGTGACAAACCCCCGAAAAATGACCTTGCAAGTGTAATGTCTTCTTGACTCTGCCCACCTACCCACGACGAATTTTGTTTTTCCCTGTTGCGGGCTTTTCTTTTGTTTGAGACGAATATGCACTTTTTCTATTTTATTCCTCCCAGGAAAGATTTTTTTCCCTTTAGAATCTGCCAATTACAAAAAAATGCAATATTTTTCTGATCAAAATTAATGAAAAATATTTTTTCCGGATGCTGAAATAATTCGTTAATTCGGGGTTTTTGACTCTGTTTTTGCTGGGATTGAAAAAAAATCGTTAAATCGCGAAATTCGTTAAATAGGGGTTCGTTAAATTGGGGTTCAACTGTAATTATGTTTTTTTAAAGGCTATGCTGTAAAATTAACAATTTTTCGAATATTTTTGATCAAAATGACTATACTCTAATTTCTCTATACTATTATTTACTAATGGATTTAATTTTTTTTCTCTAAAAAAAGTTCCGAAAATTATTATTTAATATAGCTTAAAGTTTCCTTAACCTTATCGTAAATTTTATTTAAAAAAATTAAAAACTGAAATATATTTGCTAATAGTCTGAAGACGAATTAAAATATTTATCCAATATACAAGATGTCCCTCAACAGCTTCTTTGATTATCAGTAAATTTTTCATATTGCTCATTCTTAATATTTATTTGATACTATGTTTACGATTTATTTAATTTAATTTAATTTATTTAGACTATGTTTAAAAATTAGTTTCTATTGTATGCCAAATTTAATCAACAATTTGAGAAGAAAAGAACTCTGAAAGAATGTTATGCAAAGATAAAGAGAATAATACTTTAAGATACAACGTCATGTTGTACCTTGGAATTATTTAAAAAAAAAAAAAAAATTATTTTACGAAAAGGAAAAAAAAAATTTTATTAATCGACAAATGTATATGTTTCTCACAAAATTTTAGATTATTTGAATTATTGTTTTCTGCATAAAAAAAGTTCAAATTAGTCTGAACTATAATAACACTCTCCCTACTTTATTTCTAAAAATAGTAATTGAATGTTCGTTTATGTTCACCCCTCCAAAAAATCAAAAAGTTGATTCGAGTAAAAATTTTGAAAAGAGTCTCAAAACCTTTTTGTATAAAATTATAATTTTTCTTTTTAAAAAAAGCATTTTCTTTTTTTTTCTTTTTTTTGTATATAATTTTAAAAGCTGAACACATCCTTATTTTTCGACATAGGTACTAGTAGGTCTTTGAATGTTTATATTTTAGATTATAACCGTCGTTGAAAGTCACCCGAATTTTCAGTTTACTGCTATCAATGTTCAACTCCGTAGCCTTGTAATTTTGAACCCAATCCGAAAAACAAGGGAATTCCTTTATCAGGTAGTGGGTGAAATTTGTCTTCGTTGAGGACTTATCGATGGAACTAACCAGCATTTGCGTTATATGGAGAAGACCACAAGAACCTCCCACGGTTAGCCTGACAGTAGGGGGCTGTAACCCATGCTCCGCCTATCACTGAGATGTTTTGCGTCAGTACTGAGGTTGGTGCTAGCCAGGCGTGGAATTCGAATAAAGAGCCGGGATTTGAACCCGGCTGACCTCATTGGGAGGCGAGCGCTCTATCTCATTTTAAAGATAAAAAAATCTGCTTTCTATTCTATTCTGTTGTATTCTATTTATTCTGTTTGTAACCTTTTATCCGAATCCATTTTATTTATTTATTTATTATTATTTTTAACTAGTCTTTTTTTTTTTTTTTGAAAATACAGTTTATATAGTTAGAACAATAATTTCATTTATTTTTAAAAATCAGTAATACTTTTATGTACAGTTATAAGTTATTTCCTTTATAATTTTAATAAAAAAATTCCTTTGTAAAAGTTTTGCCAGAAAATGATTAACTCCACAATGATTCAAAATATACTTAAGAAATGCATACAATTCAGATGACTGCAGGGCATTCGATTCATTTCAAATGTGAATTATTTTTAATCAGCAGAATAAATAGAGATGAACTGCAAAATTTAATTCTTTTTTTAAAGGGACTGTCCATAAAACATATTTTACCCCTTCCCTCATCTCACAAAGTGTCACATGTTACGCTATATAAGATACACTTACAGTTCAGATGCAAAGTTATGTTATAATTCATACCTCAAATTTAATATTCAAACTTAAACTAATTGATTATTTGTTTTAATGACATTTGTGTACAATAATGGCGATGATAATGTGTGTAAAGTGCGCAAAAAAATAAGCGGTTCACCCCGAATAATTTTTAAATGGTTCATGGTTCAAGGGAATGACCTCAAATATGCAAATTAATTAGTGACCTAAAATATACTAATTAAAAAAGTCGGATTTTTAATATTCGGTTTCTCTGGAACTATTCGAACAATTTCGCACAAAATTTCGTATTTTGTCATTTAAAATTGCATTCTTTAAAATTATGTAAAAATTGCAAACCTTACAATTCAAGAGTTTTTCGACTATTATTAAGAATAAAACATAATAAATATTTATATTTTGCATGGATTATTGTTTGGATAAACGAATTTTATTATTGTGTGCAAAAACTTTTCAATTTGCTTAAAAAGTTCTCGAAATATGGTGAAATACGCAAAAAGTAAAATTAACAATAAGGGGTTCAAACTAAAGACTGCTCTTCTGGCCAAACTATTGGGACCAAATTTCCCAGATTGCAGCTATCCTTTATATTTTGGGGAGCGAAAATCCAAATCGTCGAAAAAAAGGTAAATTTATTCAGAGTAAATTTGTTTTTGCGTCTGATTTCGTAACTTAAAATATCGTCTGAATGTCGTTATTAATTAGCATGTTTCAATGTTAAGATCCTAGAGCGTGAAAATCTCATTATTAGATCAAAAGTTATTAAGGGTGGCTCATTTTCTATTTTGCGCATTGTATTTTATTTTGATGAAAAAGATGAGAATATAATTTTAATCCTCCGTTTTTTAATGTTTCTATTTTAATCAAAAATATGTGCTGTCACACTACACGTTATCCCCATCGTTCTATTTCGGGACAGTTTATATACAGGGTTATTCATAATTCCCTCCGGGGTTTCGAAGCGTTATAGTAAAAAAAAAAAAAAAAAAAGAAGACGAATATGAAAAAAATAAACATATGAAATTATTCCGAAACTATTCAAGTTTTACTTACATACATTACAGGTGTTCTATGTGTGAACACTTGGTCACACGGCATACATCAATGCGATAGTCCAGTTCCTGACCGGAGGGAATTATGAATAACCCTGTATTATGCAAGCACATAAGAGGTTAAGGGATTTATGATAAGATTATTTTTGTCGACAAGGGGGGAGGGGTATGAGTAATACTTATGTACGACACTAAAATCACCATATTTTCAAAATGTTTTTAAACTGAAAAATATTGGAAAAATTTTAAATTTTAAATAAAAATTAAATTTGCAGTAAGAAAAAAATTTCTTCAAGAAGTTTTTCAGATCAAGAATAACGTCACCAGAAAGAAAACATAAAAGATTCTTAAAGAATATTGTACTCAATAAAATATAAATTTTATTTTATTTAAAGTTACATCTTATATTTTAATTTAATCCTAGAATTAAGATTACTGCAGGAAGAAAGCTGGCGGGTGTTGAGAATTTCTTGCGCATGTGAGGTTTTTTTTTTTTTTGCCCCACTTTTCGAAACTTAAAAAGGAAATTTACTTGCTGATTGTATAACTATAAAATGCTTTTTAAATGATTTAAAACATGAATGAATTAAGATATATTTATAAATTTGAGCTTATATTAATTTCAATTTTTGTTAACTCATAATTCTAATAGACAGTTTAAAAAAGAATACAAAAAAAATTTATTATTAAGGAATTTTTTCTCCTTCCAATGCTCACTAGTCTCAACATCTCGTCGATTCAGGCATTTACAGGGCAGATTTGTTGGCCAATCTTTCAGGGGCACCAAATTAGGTGGGCCTACGTTGCTCCCACAGTAAGGACAGATAGTACAGAGAATGAAAGAACATCGATGTCTTTTCCGGGATTCGAACTCAGAACCTTTCTGATAAACATTAAGGAATATTGTAACAGAATATTGTATATATTGATAGTGTAACAGAATATTGTACATAAAAATAGCGCTGCATACTTGGGTATACATGTGGCATTTTAGAAAAAGTTTTAAAAATATTTAAAAAAAAATTTTTTTTTCATTTCTAACATTTTAAAATAATTCATTTTCAAAATATTTTTTGATTAAATCAACATATTAAAAATGCCAAGCATAACATACTTACATTTTTACCAAATTATTTAATATTACTCTCTTTAATAATTTTTAAAGAAATTTGGCTAATTATACACATTTAATTAGGTTAACTTATAAGCTTAAATTCATTTCACTGCGGGGGCGCATATAAATCCATAAGCTTTTGAGAAACTTACCGTCGTCGATTCGCGCTTATTTCGACACAAACCATTTCAGTTAAAATATATCAGACTTATTGTCTGGTTACTAATTCCGTTAATAAAAAGTAAAAAACGTTTAACTTCATTCACAGATGAGCGAATCTGGTAAAATGCCAAAAAAGTGACGTCAACTAATGAAGTCAAATGATAAAACGATTTTTATCAAGTACGAAATCTAAAATAAATAAATGTATATTTATATATTGTGCAACCCTACTTCCGGAATTGATTATCAAAAGTGATAAAAAGATGTGATTAAAATATCACATAAAAAGATAAATAAAATAAAAAATATATTTTCTAACATTGGATCAGTGGGTGCGTAAAACTACACTTACGTCTTTTCAAAAATTATTGCAGCAAATCTTCAAACAAGACGTCTATTGCCAACAGCAAGGTTATTCAAGGTCAAATTCATCTAATATGGCGTTTTGTTACGAGATCAGTTTTATTTGTGCATGAAATGATGTTGTTTGATCAAAATAATTATTTTAACAAAAAAACAGCACTTTATTTGTACTCTTAAAGCTAACTTATTATTTTATTACTCTGTTTTTAATGGAATATAAAGATACGATAAAATTGTAACTTCAAAAATTGAAGATATTTTTTTATTTCATTACTTTGCCTTTACATAGGATAATACGAGCAGCCCGTGTTCGAAAAAATATTTTACGTTATATGATGTTGTTTAGAAATGCATTTTATTAGAGTTTTTTTAATAAATTTTTTTTTCTTCATATTTGTTTCGGATTGACGTATCCAGTTTTATTTAGTTAAATATAATTTGGCGTTATAAGGTGAGGTTCATTTGTGTGCAGCTATAATTGTCAATAAATTTATCAAAGATAAAAAATTCAATTCAAAGATGTATTGAAGAACGCTGTCACGCCCAAAATTATTATCATTTGCGATTATTTGTTTGAGAGAAAAGAACAATTAAAAGACTTAACGCTATCAAACCACAAATCGTTGTAATTTACTCTTATTTGTTAAAGATGAAAGTATAATTAAAGAGCTTATTATATCACTGAGTCATGCTACAAATTGCTGCTATTTATGGTAATTTGTAAGAGAAAAAAGTACAGTAAAAAATAACTTACTGTATACCTCAGTCAAGCCACAAATTATTGTCATTTAGGATTACTTGTTAGAGAGAGTGATACGACAAAAGAGTTTAATTATGTAACTCAGTGAAGCCTCAAATTATTATCATTTACCTGTTAGAGAGAAAAGTACAATAAAAGATATTGTCATATATCACTGTCAAGCCACGAATCATTATCATTTAGGATTACTTGTTAGACAGAAAAAAACAATAAAAAACTTATTGTATACCTCAGCCATGCCCTAAATTATTATTATATACCGATATACGGTTTCTTGTAAGAGAGAAAAGTAGAATAAAGGAGGCTTGTCGTGTGTAACTTGGTCACTCTCTCTCTCTCTCTTTTTATTGACTTAAAAAATAAATTACGTTTAAACTATATCTTAATACAAAATTAAAACTAACACTATTACTCTGCTAATTACATAAACTATTGTCATCTATATAAGTTTAAAATTGCTTACTTAGTTTATTTCATGCTGATGATGACGTTATCAATTTTAAGAGATTTGGTGCTAATGTAATAATATACTATAAAATGTTTCATAAATAATTGATTATCAAAAATACAATACAGGATGCAAAACAATACAGGATGAGAAACCTAGAATTTTTTAAAAAAAGACTTTAACTCCAAATTGTAGCTGGTATATTATAATATTTAATCTATTTAAACTACTAATTAAGTCCGATGATGAGTGGTATAAGATAAGAGAACATTGTGAATTCTGTAAAAACAGAATTGTTTGAATTTTTTGTACAAATGCTATAAATAATTGTATAGAGGTAACAAAATAGGTAAAGGAAAACAATGTATAAAGACAGAGTGACCTGATTTCAGATTTTTTGAGCTATCATTCGCAGTAATCGTTTTTGAAAATTGATTGGATAATTGAGAATAGTCTTTAAGGAATCATATCTTTTATGAATATCCCAGTGAATATCTCAAAAAAATTCTCTATTTTGAATAATTAAAGTCCATAAATAAATAATAATAATTTTTTTTATTTTTTGTTATTCTTTATGATTTAAAATAAGTCATATTGACTGTAATAGCTAAGCATCGTTGATTCCAGTAGACTTGAAAATCTTGGAAATCATCCATTTTCCATCTACAGATCAAAAATGTGAAATTTTACATCAATGCTTAAAAGTGTCATTTAAATGTAAAACTATGAAATTCGACCAAAGTCAGTCGCAGACACTGTAAAAAATCCCGCATCTAATTACGGTAAAAGGTACCGGCACTCAGTGTGCGATACTTTTCAACTTTCAAATCTGATACAAAGACAAAAATTCTGATACACCGTAGTTTTTATACTATTAACTACAGTAAAATCACTGAATCATTTTAATTAAATAAATATTACTGCTATAAATTACAATATAATATTTTAATGGTAAAAATGGATTTTACGGTAAAATTTACTTTACGGATGATGCACTCAAAATGTCGGTACTTTATATCGTAATTTGATCCGAAATTTTTTACAGGTACTTCATGAGTAAATAAAATTTCAAAGCAGTGTTATTTTTAAATTTTTATTTTTCAAGAATCATTAATCCAACCCAGTTCAAATGACTTAAAAATTTGTGTACTACTTACACTTCAAAATTTTCCAATCATTAATCAATTAAATATATAAAAAAAATTACAAAACATCTTGAAAACAAATTTCGCATGAAATTTTTATTTATTTTTATTTTTTTTTTTGGATAAACGAGTAGGAATTGTGTGCAAAAATTTATTTGATTCGCGAAAATTTCTCTGGAGGTATGGCACGTTACGTAAAATGTAATATTACTTTAAGAAGACGCTATACAACGGGAAATATCCTTTATGGAAAATTCTCTTACTTTAAATTATAGAAAAAGTGGGTTCAGAGAGTAAACCAAGAAATTGCAAATGTTGAAAAAAAAAAGTTCAAAATATCAAAATGCAAACGAATTAAGGCAGGATTACTTAAGATTACGCAGTGGACAAATTAGAGAAAAAAGGGACGGGGGCTAGCGTGAATTTGTAAAAAAACTTATTTACGAGGGTTGATTTTTAAGTAATAGCCGTTGTTGTTGACGTATGCCTGTTTAGGCAGAGGGGGTGCGATTGTTCTTGTTTTCTAGTGGCGCCATCTAGGGCTGAGAGTTCGACTTCTGCCATACCCATACGTCACACCCGTTTATAGGGTGGACCCATTCATACAGCCATTCATTCATCCACAGATCGTAATTTTGACCTGAATCAGAGAACGATCGATCTCTAACCCAGTACCCCCAGAGGTATTGATTTGTTATGGGAACATGGAGGACTTTTGCGACTCGACAGATTTAGTGTGCATCAGTCACTTTGTCTTCGGCCGGCGGGGTTCAATCCCACGAACTCTCGGACATGGGCCCAGCTCCCTACCGACCAGACTATTCCGGCAGCCGTTTTGTTGTTTACACTAATAGGCGACGCATAAGAGGTCGTGGGTTCGATCCTCGCCGGCCGAAGACTCCCCGTGTAGTAAATGGTGACTGATGCACGTTAAATCTGTCGAGTCTCAAAGTCCTCCATGTTCCCATAACAAATCAATACCTCTGGGGGTACTGATCCAGGAGTTTCCTTGTCTTCTGGATTGGTTCAAAATTACAAGGCTACGGAGTTGAACGTTAGTAGTCGTAAACCCATGAAATTGGGTCGGCTGTTCAACGACGGTTATAAAATAAAATAGGCGACGCATGCGTTGCGCCGTGTCCTGGTATACCTTGGGAACAGCTATGCTCAGTTACAGCTGTGTAGGTAACCTGAATGGTCAGTTCTGTGTCTTTAAAATGTTCAAGTTTAACAATGAGGTCAGTGATGAGTATTTAGTCGGCAAAAAACCTGTCTGCTGCACACATTCAACTGCAGATTTGTGAAGTTTACGAATCTTCCTACTGTATGCTGACAGGAAATTTTGCTACTCCATGACAATGACTCTCTCGACAGCTCAGCCCCGAGCTTTATTGGACTCTTTTGGTTGGGAAGTTCTGGACCTCCCCTCAGTACAGCCCAGACCTTGCTCTACGTGATTTTCATCTTTTCCGATGTTTCAAACATCATTTTGGCGGCAATCAGTACTACAACGATGACGAAGACGTGAAAGGGGTCGTGACCTCTTGGTTATCGGAGCAGGCGACAAGTTACTATGAAGAGGGTATTCTAAATATTGTTGTGAGGGATGATAATTCTTTCAGCAAACTTGACAACTGTTTTGAACAAAAAAGAAAAGAGAAACGCATGTAGAATCAAAAAAATAAATTCACTTCCAGAAAATTTTATTTTGTTTGGTTTTTATTTTCAAATGGCCCTTACCTTAAAAACATCCCTTGCAATATAATTTTTAACTTCTAAAGTATTTTTTGAACAATAATTTGAGCGATTATCTGCATTCTGGTTTATATCTGGTGCAGCAAAGTTGTTTAGTTTTTCCGCAATAATTGACAACACATGACCTAGTGATATTTCAACCGCGGGTGCAATGAAAATAACTCTCAAAAGAAAAGACGGATTCGCGGATATTCTGTTTTAGTTAAATGTATAGCAAAAATTAATTCTATATTGAATTATATTCTTTCAACAAACTTGATAAAACAAATCCTTTGAACTTTCTTAAAGCCTTTTAAAATTGAATTAATATGAAAGTTTCACGATAAATTTTTTTATTTAACATTGGAAACACTAATTGTATTAAACTATATTATTTTATATAATTATTTTAGTTTAGAAAATACACAACATCAAATTTATTAAATTCGTTACCAACTCATACTTCTTGCACTGGATGTTGAATAGGGTCAGTGAGGAGACGTCCACACTGGCTCCCATCAATATGTGTCTGTTACGGTGAAACACCGAAATCTGGAGAATGTCGACATTCACCGGTGAATGTCAAAATTCACGTAGTCGCTTGGTGTATGTCCGAAATATTTGCTAAGTACCTTTATTTCTGACTCTCACCGGTGAATGTCAACAATCACATAGTCGCTTTGGTGAATGTCCGAAATATTTGTTATATCCATTTTATATTAATTTATTCGTTAATATTATTATATTTATTTGATATATTTATTCTATATTTTAATATTTACTGACGATAGATAAGAAGAAACATCAGTGTCTGGAGTATCGGGCAAATATATACCGGGCAGTGGCACTTAACCTTAAAAAACATCAGTGTAGGGTATACCGGGCAAATGTATACCGGACAGGGGCACTTAACCTTAAAAAAACATCAGTGTAGGGTATACCGGGCAAATGTATACCAGGCAGTGGCACTTAACCTTAAAAAAAACATCAGTGTAGGGTTAAAATATAGAATAAATGTAATTATATCCACGAATAAATTCATATCAAATCGAATGTAATGAATATTTCGGACATTCACCAAAGCATATCTGTGATTGTCGACATACACCGGTGAGGGTCCGAATGTACAAGAATGTAATGAAATATTCAATCTTTCACCGACGTATTTGGTGTTTGTCGACATTCACCGGTGAAAGTCAACAACCACCGATTTCGGTCTTTCGCCGTGACATGTCTACTATAACCCTACGTGTTTATTTATGCCTAATGGTGGTTAATTGAAAGTATACAAAGAAAAAGTTAATATCAAAAAAGGGTGAAAAAAAAAACTCTGTGATTTTTAATCCATCGTTACCTTTTGCTGAAATTCTTAAAATAAAATATGTTAATAAGAGAATAAAGAGGAAATTTATAAGTTACTTTTGCACCTTTTTTTACAAATTTATACCTAAAAACCATCTTTTACGAATTTATACCTAAGTAGTCACAGTATGATTATGCAACTGCACATGCAAGTGCGGGAAAGAAGAAAAAAAAAACAGACCATGGTGAATAACTTTTGATTTGATGATCGGATCTTCATGTTCTAGGACTTAATCTTAAGGGTTCGAAGGAGTGATCTAAAATATGCTAATTAATTAGTGCAAACGATATTTTAAGTGACGTAATCAGACACGAAAACCTATTTTCTCTGAATAAACATACCTTTTCTTTTGACATGACTTTGTGCAGAGAATGAAATATAGTCTTTATAGTTTGGCCGAGAGAGCGGTCCAAATTATTTCGCCATATCTCGAGAATTTTGAACGGAAATTGAAAAATTTAGGCACACATTTATAAAATTCGTTCATCGAAAGGTAATTACATAACTTAAAGGTAAGTAATAACTTTTGGTAAATATTTATTATTTCATTTAATAACAGTCGAAAAATTTCGTAAGGTATGAAATTTTTATATCATTTTAAAAATGTAATTTCACATGGTCATTTTGTGTGAAATCGGTCGAATAGTTCCTGAGAAATCAAATTTTAATAATGATGTATATTTAAATTTTGATTTCTCAGGAACTACTTGACCAATTTCACTCAAATTTTGTATTTTGATATATAAAATTACGTTCCTTAAAATCATGTAAAAATAATTGTGTGCCTTATAATTCAAAAAATTTTTGACCACTAAATAAAGAGAGGTATCTCACAGAGGAAATTTGATTCATAAATAAAGGAGTTATTCGAGATGTCTAATCCAGCCTCATGCCCACATTAGCCCTCCTCTTCCTAATAATTTGATTCCATATTAATATTTCGAAAACATTTTTTCAGCATTTGAAACCGCAGCTTTATTGTAGGCTTATCAGAACTGAACTTACTTTTCTCTAAACTTTAAAACACCAACGAAGCAGAATTTTCCATGTAAAGATTCTCCCACAGTATAGTGTCCTCGTAAGGAGAAAACGTTTTTGTCCCCTATCCCGACCCTTATTGGAACCATAATTTTGAAATTCCGTTAACTCTTCCCCATTCCTATATTTGGATGGTAAAAAATCCGAATCAGGGGGCAAAATTATTATTCATGTAATTATATTAATGTTATTCCAAGATAGTATGTTTTTGTGCCTGATTTTGTAATTTGAAATATCGCCTAACACAAATTAATTTGTAATTTTATGATAAGTCCCTCGAAAGTAAAAGATTGCATAGTAGCTCATGACAATCCAATCATTAGATCAAAAAGAAATTAAAGTTTCCCCCCTTTTTTTCTGTACTGTAGACATTTTTTGAGTTTAAAAACTTTGAGATGTATTTTAACTTTAAATACACGAAAGAACAATATAAAAATATCTTTCATCGCAGTAACATAAATTACTACAGATTCTATCGACACTTAAACGATATATTTTTTTTCCAACAAAGTAGCTACAAACAATGAAAAGGCTATAAAACATTTTTTTTATCCCAGAAAAAATGCATGTGCATTCTTTTTTTCCTCAAGGCAATAAAAAAAGTTCTTTTTATTTTCATTTTTCTGATGTTTTTATAGTTAAATGTATTGATTACACTAGGGTACATTTTTTTTTGTTTTTAGTTGCAAGCAATTTTTTTAAACAGATCTTTGATACTTTCATATCGCTGATTTCAAATCTGCAATCGATTCCCCTCTCCAAGCTTCAGTTTTTTTTAATGACGTTTTTAGTGTATTTTTTGTCAAAATGTACAAGTTTAAAAACGTTATATATATAACATAGAAGGGCGTAAATGTTGTGACAAACTTTTAGGGGAGTTAGAATATATCATCAGGGTTAAAATTGCATAAAAACCCATACTCGGAAATGCCACCATGCGCCGCTAGGGGCGCTTCCCTATTATGACCCGTTTCACCGAATGCTTTCGCTCAAGTCATAATAGAGAAGCCTCCCTGGTCACGTACGACGACATTTTCAGTCATGGGTTCTAATTCTGATGTTTTGTCCTAACTCTTAGAAGTATGCCACAGCATTTACGCGACTCACTGTTATATATGACGTTTTTAAACTTGTGCATTTCGACAAAAAATAGTCTAAAAATGTCGTTTAAAAAAACGGTAGTTTTAAGACCAAAACTAATTTCAGATATGAAATTCCCACACTTGAATAGATCAAATATTTATATAAATGCAACAAAAAATTTGTTGATCAGTGTTATATTTATGCATTTTCACCCATTTCACAACTTTCTTTTGAAAGGACGAGTTCTGTACCTTTCACTAATTTTAACTTCGTATTTATTTTTTTTACGAAGAAAGTAATAAATTAGAATACATTATACGTTTGTCTATTAATATAATTATTTGTTCTGAACAAATTCTGTCATAGAATTCAGCCTTTATCTTAAATTAGAAAAATTGTTCCCTGTACAATGAATTTGTATTTTATCTTGAACTATTAAAATTCCTCCTCGGATAACACTCACTCATTTTGAATTATTTTAGTTTAAACTTGTAAAGTCATTGAATTTGGATATTCATGCCATTGAAATTTATTTTGTTATAGAGCCTATACAACCTAACATAAACCAGATGATAATCGTAATACTATATTTTACTGGATTATTTCAAAAATTTATAGCTTTTCTAAGAATATCAAACTTTTAACAAATTGTAAGTGTTTATGTTCACAAGGAAGGATATACACCCTATAACAAAAAAATCGACGCACCAAGAAGCAATCATCCGATTGCTTTGAAATTTCGTATGCATGAATGTTTTGAACAGATCAGGCTGGAATGATGCCGACTGGGGACGTATAGTCTTTAGCGACGAATCCCGCTTCCAGCTGTGTTCTGACGATCATCGAAGACGTGTTTGGAGACGCACAGGGCAGAGGGGGGATCCTGCCTTCACTATTACACGCCACACCGGCTCTCAACAAGGCATTATGGTCTGGGGTGCCATTTCCTTTGACAGCCGGACCCCTTAGGTCGTCATTAGAGGTACACTTACTGCACAGCGGACTTAAGGACTGCATCCTAAGACCTGTTTTGCTACCGTTCCAGACACGTGCCGTATGCCAGACCACATACGGCACGTGTTGCTATGAACTGTCTGCAAGCTTGTCAAACTCCTGATCTCTCTCCCATCGAGCATGTCTGGGATATGATGGGAAGGCGATTGCATCTGGCACGGAATGTTGATGACCTCGTTCGACAATTGGATCGAATTTGGCAGGAAATACCGCAAGAGACCATCCGGGAGCTTTATCGGTCTATGCCACGCCATGTGGCAGCCTGTATCCAGACTAGTGGCGGGTCAACACCTTATTGAACTTGTTACTGTAACTCTGCAATAAATTATTCAATTGTTCTGAAATCTTAATCATTTACTATTCTGTACATTGTCTTCCTATCCACCAATTTTCGTTTCAATCGGACAACTCCTTCTTGGTGCGTCGATTTTTTTGTTATAGAGTGTATTTGGAAGTTATACCTGATGCTCTTACCTGCATAAATCAACCACACGTTGACCGGTGGACATTAATGGGAGGGAAAGTATAGCAAGCATAATCTTTTTTTAGTCCTAACAAAAATAATTAGTTTTCTTAAATATTTGTATTTTATTCAAAAGAGAACGTTATTTTGATACTTATCTACCATGATACTTATCTATTTTGAAATTTATCTATTTCGATAATTATCTATTTTGATATTTATCTATTTCGATAATTATCTATTTTGATATTTATCTATTTTGATACTTAAATGTTTTACTTCAGTAGCCAAGTGTACCTGGAAACTGAATACCTGGACGCAAATTTGAAAAATTGGAAACAAGATTGCTAGTCCATAGAAAAAACCTGGAAAAAACAGGAAATTTAAAAATCATATAAAATAACAGGGAAAATGCAAGGAATTTTGAAATTTTCCATACAAACTTGGAAAATACAGGGAATTTTTGTCTTTTAAAAAATGCAGGAATTTCAAAATCATATAAAATAACAGAAAATGCAGGGAATTTTGAATTTCTTATTACGAACAAGGAAAATACCGGGAATTTTTGTATTTTTAAGAAATGCCGATAAGGAAAAATACAGGGAATTTAAAAAATATATAAAATAACAGAGAAAATGCGGGAAATTTCTTACTAACTCGGAAAATACAGGGAATTTCTGTCTTTTATAAATGCTGATACAGAGAAAATGCAAGGAATTTCGAATTTTTACTTACAAACTGGGAAAATACAGTGAATTTTTGTCTTTTAAAAAATGCCAATACGGGGAAAATACAGGGAATTTTGAATTCTTCCTTGCAAACTGGGAAAAGACGGGAAATTTTATATCTTATTTTTGCCTTTTAAAAAATGCCGATCTCTTAAAGCGCAAACTATGGGCTATTTCAAATTAATAGTTCAGCTATATCATTTCATTTACTATAGCAGTATTCGTTTTGAGTATGCTTATTTCTCTAAGATTTTCCAGCAATTAAAACTAGTATAGTTATTCTAATATAGCCCACACAAGAGCCCATTAAATGTGTGTTTTCTCCTAATAATGTATAATATGTACAGGGAAAACACAGGGAAATTTTTTTTCTGGATATGAGTGGTAACTTTGAGAAAGTGTCACCAAGATGGCAGACAGTACCTGCTCGCACAGGTTACAACTGCATGTACTGAATTCAAAATTTCTCAACTGAAGTGTTGTAATAGTTGCACTGGTTTTAAGTACAACACTCTCTTCTTCACTGTTAGAAATTTCTCGAAAAAAAAAACGGTAAAATAACAATTTATCTAATTGTTATTTTAGGTACCTCGGGATTATCCCGTCGACCAGTCAAAGCTCGTGAAAATGTGCCAATCCTTTGGCGCCAACATAATGAAAAAGCAATTTCCAAAATAAACATTCTAAACACATTAAATTTATCAAATAATAATAGTAAATATAATAACAAAAAAAAAATTTACTGCAAAAATACGTAATAAAGAAGTGTAATAAAAAGAATCAAAACAAAATAAAAACCTCGTTTTTTTATAATTACATACTGAATTATTCTTCAATCTAACCATATATCTTATTATAAACCATTTCGGCGGCCAAAAATCTTTGATAGCTTTCCCAAACAAATAAGTCACATTCCTTGAGCGGAGTAAAAAAAAAAAAAAAAACAGTACATTTCAGCACGCTATAGAAAACTGATTCGCGTAGTCAAGGATTACACAGCAAATTTGGTAAAATGTACTGTTTTTGGCGCAGAAGATACTTTTTGGTGATAATATCGGATTTGGCGAAAATGGTCGACGGGATAATCCCAAAGTACAAAATTGATCGATAACCAAAGTACCTTACTTTATCACAATTAACCTAAACAGTCAATTAACCATAAAAAAGATGGTATTCAAACTGTTAACGGTGAGAGAAATCGTTTATCGACTGTTTTTGCCAAATACAGTTGAACAACCAGAATTCTATCCTCGCCAACTAGTCTCACAACCAATGAGAATCGAGAGCACGTTCTTCGGAAACTAGTAGTTAAGCCATATGATAAAAATTACAAATTCATATTTTTATTTTCCAGCATCGAATGCCTAATATAACAGTAGATGCCTAATAATCTTATAATACTAAGCGTCGGGTGAAAATCTTATGAAGCTTGCAACTCTATTCATATTATAGCCGAGAGGGCCAATCTGTCAATCTTATAACCAGCTGAAGGGGGATTCGAATCCCAACGTTGACACAATAATATTGTTTAAACATATGAGGAATTTCCACAATCTTACATTCCTCAATTGGTGACCCTTGACTATTTAAACAGGGAACTCATACACGCATAGATGGCAGAACCACAAAGCTGGTTAACATGAAAAATTAAGAATTTTCCATCTCTCACGATAGATGGCATCACTAACTAATTAAACCGAATTCCACGGTTCAGTTGACAAAACAGAACTCAACCACTACATAACTTCAACGTCCATTACCTTGTGAAAAGCCTAATATAATCTAACCTCCATGTCTAATTTAATTTCCCTTTCACGGTTTTGAAACCATGGTAGTTGTAAATGGCTACAAAACGGTATAGTTTTGTATTCACGGTTTTTAACCACTCTATTTGTGAATGGTTTTAAACCTGTGAGATAAATAAATGCTCAGAACCGTAACCTTTACAGTTAATTGAATGGGAAGACTGCTGTCGTTTATTTTTCTGTTTTTTACCACAATTTTGGAATGAAAATTCTAACAACGTGCCTATTAACCATAGTACTAAGGAGAAAAAATTCGACTGCAAATGGGTATTTTGTAATTGTTTCTATAATTTTTGTGGACGAATTTTTCTTTAAGTTTAGTGCGATTTAATTTCCTTAATTAAAATTGACTTTGAAGATGGAAGACAGCCAATGAAACAAAACGTCAGTGAACTTTGCACCCTAGTTTACGTCAAACATTTTAAGAAAGGCAACAAATGCAGAATAATTAAGTTGAGAATATTATTTTGTGTCCTGATTGTCACAAAGACGATCACCAAAACTGAAGGCAGTTACAATGTGTTAATTAAATCCGATGACACGAAACACAAATGCGTTATATATTGCTAAAAAAATCGAAGAAATTTCTTTTTCGCCTTGGCAACAAAGATATCAAAACTGAAATATCAAACGATTAAACACTCAAAATAAAAAATATCTAATAAAAAAAAGGCATAAATTAAATAACATCTATTTTATTTTATTTTATTTTATTTTATATCCGGCGTTGAGCAGTCGACCCAATTCTGAGGTTACAGCTACCAATATTCAATCCCGTTGCCTTGTAATTTTGAATCCAATCCAGAAGACAAGGGAACTCCTGGATTAAACATGGGTGAAAATAGCTTTCGTGGACAACTTTTTGATGGAAGTAACCCACATGTGCATTTGATAGAGAGGACAAATACGAAAATCTCCCGTGGTTAGCTCGATAGCAAGGGGACTCTAACTCATGATCCGTTGACCACTGAGGATGTTTTACGCCAGAATTGTAATCGGTTGGAGCCTGGTACAAAATTCATATCGACTAGCCTTCGCTGGGATTCCAGCCTGTTTTTGAATTCATCATTTAATCTGATTTAATTTTTCCAAACTGTATTGTGTATGCGAAATTCCAGAATAGCTTACTTTTCTGCTATTTACGACGAATGGCATTGTTCAAATTATGTTCAAATGTAAATCGATATATTTTTTTTTTAAATTTCTGAATTTTTTTCTATTTCTTATGTTCGCTTGCAGGTCGTCGGGCTACCAAAGTAGGGGTGCCATCCCCTCTGCAGAGGATCAAAATTGTGATGGCATGTCTTCGGATCATCCTCAGGGATGTTTCCCAGACCGTCGCCAATAGCCCGTTATACAGCTCTAGTGCGACGTAACTGAACAACAACAACTATTTCTTATGACTTATACGAGAGATATGTAAGAAATATTCTACTTCGGAGTGCCGTAAAAAATCACCAAACTATTATTGGCACCAGTGAAACATACTTAATTATGGTAATAGGCAAATTACAATTGTTATAGTAGTAGTAATATACTAATGGGTATTGTGGTAATAGGTTTCTCAGGGCCCACCGCAACAAAATGGTACCTAAATGCACAGAAATAAAGGATTTGACATAATGTAGGTGTTCCATATTCTTAGAGCTATCATTTAATTCAAAAAAGGACTAAGCATATTTCGAACGTGGAGCAAACTCAGTTTTATTAGTTTAAAATAACAGCTATAAGAGGTGTCATTAAATCTTAACCTAAATAAAATTTTCAAGCAAGTACTGATCCAGGAGTTTCCTTGTCTTCTGTATTGGGTTCAAAATTACAAGGCTACGGAGTTGAACATTGGTAGTCGTAAACCCAACATTGGATCGGCTGTTCAACGACGATTATAATTCTAATAATATTATAATATGACAGCTGTAATTTAGTCAAAAGGACAGGATGTTGATTTTAACCATCTTCTTAATACTATCCAACTATTTCCTAGGAGCCTTTGTCCCGCAGTAAACTGATCGCCAAGACACGGTTCCCAGTTGAACACCGAAGTCAAGCATCACTGGCTGTGGTCAGTAAGCGGGTGGGTGACCACTTTCAACAGCCTGCATAGGGACCGAGGGTGTACGGTATCGGTCCTCGTTAAACTGTTCTACCGTTAAGTGCTTGACTTCGAGAGCAGGTCGTCGGGCTACCAAAGCAGAGGAGCCCTCCCCTCTGCAGAGGGTCAAAATGGCGATGGCAGGTTTTCGGATCATCCTCTGGGATATTTCCCATACCTTCGCCAATAGCCCATTGTGCAGCTCTAGTGCAACGTAAATAAAGTTCCTACCTAGGGGTTTTTCTGTATGAATGGTATCTCCCGCGAAACTCTGAGCGAAGCTTGGAGGTAATGGGTTCGAATCCCACTGTAACCCTGCATGCATCTTCGTGCTGTCCTTCTCTGCATTATGCTATCTGTCCTTCTACTCTACAAAGGTTTAGAAGCCTTAATTGAGTAGACACAAGCCTGCAACGTTGTACCTATAAATAAATAACAATTCCCTAATTGAAAATATGAGAGAGAATTTTGAAGGAAAAAAAATAGTGCGTGGAGTCCCTCCGCGTGGAAGAAATTAAACTTCGTAACCTGCGACGTTAATTGTAGAAGAATCAGCAGTCATAGAAGGATCACTAGTTCTACTCAACGACTCCTTTTCCTGCTCCGCTCGCTTCCGTGCTCTGTAATAACGGTAATATTGTGCATTTTTCCCTCGTGGACCTCTTGAACAAGTGGAAGTGCTTGTGGTTGCCTCATCGTCTCGCCCTGGAAAATGTATTTGTATTAATAATGTATGTGAATGCGTCATAATGTAATTTCAAAAGAGAAAACCTAACAATCAATTGATATTCATTCATAAGAGACGTACCTTGACATAACCTTAAATCTGTCGCATTGTCCGTGGGATTGTTTTCACTCATTTTTTACAATTGTTATCCACTAAATTTGAAAATAAAAAATACTATCCTATTAAATTACATGTGTATCAAATCAAACTAAAAAAATATTTATAGAAAAACAATACGTTTATGACTTTTATTATTTTTATGCTAGGGAGAACCAAAACAATATGGAAATGAATGAGGGAAAACTGGATCCTACCACGTGATTTCCCGGCCAATAAAAATGTAGCGTTAAACGTTTAACGCAACCTTGTTGGAAGTCGCATAAGAAGTATAACTTCAAAAAAGTAATTTTTTCCGTTATTTTGAGTTTTTAAAAATTCATTTTTTGACTCTTTCTTATAGTAATAATATTTCAATTGTATACATTGTTGTAAAAAATATTAAATATAGTGAGGATTGTTTAATTGTTGCAAAGTTTAATCAGCATTGTTGAATATTCTTACGACAGTAAGTTTTGTTGGGAATTGTAAACGACAGTTTTGTTATTGGATTTATTTTTTATTATTTATGAATTTTTGAGTAGACAATTATTTCAGTTTAGGTTCATCAGTTGTTGGTAGATTGTTGCTGCCGTAGGCCATTAAGGCAACGGGTGGGATTGTTCTTGTTTTCCAGTGGTGCCATCTATGGTCAAGAGTTTAACTTCTGCTACACCCATACGTCACACCGGTTTATAGAGTGGGCCCACTCATAATCAATTCATTCAGCCACAGATCGTAATTTCGACCTGAACCAGAGAACGATCTACCTTCAAGTCAGTACCCCAAGAGGTATAATTTGTTGTGGGAACATGGAGGACTTCATGACCAGGCAGATTTAATGTGTAAACGGGAAGTCTTCAGCTGGCTGGATTCGAATTCCCGTTCTGACGAAAGTGAGTCCAGCGTCCTGCTAACCAGGGTATCCTAGTTTTTGGTAGGTAAGTAGTTTATTTACTTCGCACTGGAGCTGCACGATCAGCTATTGGCGCCCAAGACAAAATTCTTGATGGGACCATCAAAATATTTTGATGGTTTATGTTGGTTTCTTGTTGGCCCAACACTACTTGATGGGAACCAACATCCAATAATTCCCATTATGCGATAATGGATTTTGATGGGCCAACTAACTTCCAACATGTCATGTTGGAAGATGATATTTTACTATATGTTGGTGAACCAACTTGTTAAGTTTGAAATTCTTGGGCCAACAACTTCCAACATGTCATGTTGGAAGATGATATATTTTACTATATGTTGGTGGACCAACTTGTTATGTTTGAAATTCTTGGGCCATCAACTTCCAACATGTTATGTTGGAAGATGATATATTTTATTATATGTTGGTGGACCAACTTGTTATGTTTGAAATTCTTGGGCAAACAAGTTCCAACATGTCATGTTGGAAGATGATATATTTTATTATATGTTGGTGGACCAACTTGTTATGTTTGAAATTCTTGGGCAAACAAGTTCCAACATGTCATGTTGGAAGATGATATATTTTACTATATGCTGGTGAACCAACTTGTTATGTTTGAAATTCTTGGGCCAACATGTCATGTTGGAAGATGATATATTTTATTATATGTTGGTGGACCAACTTGTTATTTTTAAAATTCTTGGGCCAACAAACTTCATCATCTCATGATGAAAAATTCTGTTTTAATGACTTTCAACCATCAAAAAATTTTTATTTTTAGTAAACCAACACGGACGTATTGATTTATCATTACTGATAACCTATTAAGTATTAGTAACCGATTACTATTAACCGATTCACATAGGTAACCTATCGATATATATCACAGACTCATTGCGTTTTATATTTTAAAACGGACTTTGAACAACCGACACAATTCTAAGTTTACGACTATTAATGCTCATCTCCGTACCTTGTAATTTTGAACCCAATCCAGAAGACAAGGTAACTCCAGGAAGAATCAGAAGTTTTATCTAAATATCGTTTGTATCCAGCTAGTCTTTTTTTTCTATTATCTAAATGCTCTGGTTAATCAAATTTAACGGAATAAAACAACGAAAAAAATAACAAATAAGTAAATAAATAATTAACTAAACAAAACAAAATAATGAAAAAACAGAATATTTAGCTTAATAAAACAAAATAAAAACACAAAAAGGAGTAAATAACAAAGGTGTAGTTCTGAAAAGAACTTTTTTTTCCTAAAATTTAAATAGCAAAAGAAAATTCGAAGTAGCACGCCTAAAAAATTGCTTAGATCATTTAGGAAATCGGTTGCAAACTACTACAATCTTAAAATCTTACACTCACTCAAAAACTATTTACATTCCAAGCTATTACCATGGCAACCGCAAAAATCTTCTCGTTATCGTCTATAAACTGATATATAATAAGTAAATTATTTAACAAAAAATTCGGTGCGCATAAGCACATAATATTTCACAACTGTCTCGAGAGAAATATAGAATTCTTGCATGTGGGAAATTTTGTTTCTTAATTAATTCGCTCTTCCATACATTAACTATTTTGTTGATACTTTGTGGATAATTTTTTGAAATGTTCGCTTACGTGAATTATCATGATCAGTGAGGGAAAAGGTACTACGTCCCCATTAACTTTATAAAAAATCTATTCCCCAAATCGACAAAAGATTTCAAGAAGACCAAAAGGTCTTTTGGTGTCCGGATCTTCTTGTTAATCAAGAGGAAGTTGAAAATCTTAAGAAAATGGTAGTGCCGCCTAAAGACTCATGGGACAGACTTAAAGGAACATCCTACTACAGTGCTGATGTATTGCGCCTAGAAGGTGAGTTAGTCTTTCTTCTTATTATTAAATTGTCAGTGAATTAAATCGAAATCAAATTATGAGAATACGAGATATTTTTTCGAAAAAAAATTTATTTTCTATGCCCATTTTTTTTATAACAAAATTAGCAATTTGCTAGTAGCCCTACAGAAATAATAACGATACTTAAATATTTAAAAATTTACTATTGATGAATTGAAATTTATCTATGCTCTACTTTAATGTAAGTTTCTATTTTCCACCTGTAATTCGATTCATGTTTTTAGCTACATTTATTCTAATTGAAATAAAATCATTTCAAATTATTTATTGAAATATTTTTATGTAAGCGCAACAGATGCCTAAAAATGTGGTTAGTTTCAAAATAAATTGTAACTCCACATTTTGCATCCTACATTATCTACATCTTAATTATATTGTCATTTTAATGTAATATGCAACCAATAAAAAATTCTATCATTGTGCAGGAGCAAGAGGTGTAATAAATAATTAACCTTGCATAATAATAATTAACCTTGTAATTTTAAGAAATGCCAAAAATGATCTCTTCCTGTTTAAATTTTTTAATATTTTTTTTAGCTACTCTTGAAGACCTGATAAGTAGTGTAAGCCAGAAAAGGCCATCGATCCCTCTTAAACCCTTTCAAGTCACTAATAAAAACGGATCTTCATCCTCAACTGAAGAATGAAAGGAAAAAAAAGAGAAATAAAGGGAACAAAACCCATGTAAGTATTTCCTTATATTCATATTTCTAATTGGTTTTCTATGAGTTCCAAAAAGGAATGTCAACTATCTGGTATTTTCCAACTTACTTCTAATTTTGGTCTAACAAATATTTATTTTTATAATATATGTAACCAATGTATTTATAATAAGTGTACCCAGCTATATGTTAAAAAAAATTAGTTAATATAGTAGTAACTAAGTTACTATCGATATTACACTCTAATAGCTTGAAATTATGCTCCACAAGATTGAAAATGGATTTCACTTTTAGTAGTGGCCTTTTATATGCAATAATTTAAATTATTTTAAGGTTTTGGAATATCATTCTTTCATTGAACATAAAACGACAATGCTATTGATCAATTCATTTTCATAATGATATGAAAGTAATAAAGGTGGTAAATATAGATTTCAACGAATTTTTTTTTTTTCAGTTTGAATATTTTTAATGTGTTACAATCGGGAAATTTAGAATTAGTGGCCCTCGATTATTGACAATTCCATCTTTAAGTATTATTTTGTGCCAATAATTGTTCAATAGTAACTTATTACCATTTATTTTTTTGTTATCACGGTATGATTTTTCAAATTATTTTTGTTGAATTCTGATAATAGTGCAACACCCGATGTTCGAATCAAGTTATCACCTTATCCTCAATTTACTCCATTTTATAGCCCATTTTCTCCATAGTTATTTAGCTATTCTTAGTTTTTAATGCATTTTTAGCAGTTATTACAGTTATTTTCAGTACTCATTATAGTTTTACAGTAATACAGTTTTCAAGTATATTATTGATTTGCTTCTTAAAGTTACTATTAGCTTTGCAATTTTAAAATATATTTTATTACAAGTAAAGGCGATAAAAGTAAGTCCATAAGACAAAGTGAAAATATAGTAAAAAAAAAGCATATTTTCTCCTTGAATTACGAAATTTAGCTAATGTTTAGAAACATTTTGAGATTACTGTAAATATTGATTCTTTAGAAACAGACTGCAAATTTAATTCGTACAAACTATTGTTTTTGTCTATAGCAGATAGAATGTCAAAGCTGTTGACTAAATTATTATGAATTATCAAAAACTTTATTTTAGTTCAGACTTGCTGACAGTGGTGTGTGTGCATTCATGTATCCATGCACACACATATATATATAGCTTTGCACTTTGCACTATTTAATTCATTTACCAATGTGTAATATTAAAAAAAAATAAACAAAAACAATGATTTGTCGACATATACATAATAAATTTTAAATACTAATTTTGTTTTATTTTTATTACAGCTCAAATGAGACTATACATGGAATCAAAATCCATGAGCCTTATTGAAAGAAGCAGATTTCTGTCAGAAAAGATATGCGACTTAAATAAACCTAAACGTATTGAAAAAACTTTATAAACTATTTTGTTAATAAATTATTTTGAATTTTTTTTCTTGTCGATTTATTGCAAAAAATAAATTGTGTTTTGTAAATTGATTTAATATCTGCGTTTAAAATGTAGGTATTCTATTCTACTTTATGATTTCTTAATTATTCCGTAAAAAGAGACGGAGGAATCTTAAACTTTTAGGTAACATATTTTTCATCTTAATGCTAATTTGCCAATAAGCACCTTTTTCTGAACCTAGCTGCTGTTAGGTATGGAAATTGTACAGATTATTTTACAGGCTGCGTAGCGTTTTTAAAAAATGCTTAAAGGTGCTTATTCTCGATTTTGTTTTTTAAAAGCTCTTAAATGTCCTTTTTACATTGGGTGTTTTCAAAAAGTGCTTAATTTTCCCTTTTCCGAAATGTGATATTTTTCTTCACCATGTTGATTTTCGCCACATATTATGCAAAAAGACATTGTCCTACTCAACGTTTTCACAATTAATTCAACCCCTATCTATTTGGCGTACCGCCGGTCTGTGTAGTGTATGAAAACACCATTTGTTTTACATGTTTGATGAAATACTTGCGGGTCCGCACTTGCGTATACTGACGTGGATTCAGAGGTAAGGATTTTTGATTCTCGTGTGAAACCCTGCTGCATTTTGCAAGAGATTCTCAATTTCAGACTTCATTTTCTGCTCTCTGTAATGTAATCGAAAAATCTCACGAACTTTTGCTGATTACGGAGACCAACTAAACATTGTCACTTTTTTTTTCTCTATTAGCGATAGAAAATTTCATTTCTCTTGTTAATTTCATCGTTTGTGACGCGCACTCGTCTTCGTCATTGTAAATAAAACCGGATTATACGATCAACTGACAAAAACTTGCAAACCCTGCCTAATTATAATATTTTTCAAAGTGCTTACAAATATTTTTTGAGTGCTTGAAAAGTGTTTATTTTTTGTTGAAAAATTTGGCTATGCACCCTATTTTAAATTTATTTAAATGAGGCTTTTTTAATTGATATTTTTTTAAAGAAATCTAAAGGTCCTTAATATATGAAATTATTGCTTTTTTAGAAAAAATTATGATAATATTAAGCAAAAATTTAAAAAAAACAAACAATGTAATTCCTTTCACTGAGATTTAAATTGTATGTAACTTAAAAAATTAGATAATTTGTGTTGTTTAATATGATTGCCGACTAAGATCATTATAAAATATCACCAAGAGAGTAGTAAATTTCAATAAACAAGTGTACACCTATTTTTGTTATTAGGTTTTTTTATGTTCCTCTAAAAATCCATTATACTATGATGGGCATGCTATGTGGGCCCAGTATAAACATCCAGCATACTATAATGGGTATGCTATGTTGGCCAAACATAAAAAAACCATTGCACTATGATGATAATGCTATGTTGGCCCATTATAAAAATCCATCAAGCCTTGATGGGAATGCTATGCTGCCCCATTATAAAAATCCATCATGTCATGATAGAAATGCTATGTTGGCCCATTATACTATGATGGGCATGCTATGTTGGCCCATTATGAAAATCCAGCATACTATGATGGGAATGCTATGTTGGCCCATTATAAAAATCCATCAAGCCTTGATGGGAATGCTATGCTGCCCCATTATAAAAACCCATCATGTCATGATAGAAATGCTATGTTGGCCCATTATGTAAATCCATCATGCCATGATGGGTATGCTATGTTGGCCCAACATAAAAAACCATTGCACTATGATGGGAATGCTATGTTGGCCCATTATAAAAATCCATCATGCCATGATGGGAATGCTATGTTGGTCCAACTTGAAAAGCGGCCAATTCCTACCTTGGGATGTTGGGAAAGTTTGATGGTCACATCAAGCTGTATGATGGTTTTTGTTGGGAATTCAAGTTGGTTACCATCATATTTAAGTTGGTCCATCAATGGAAAACCATCTTGATTTTTTGTCTTGGGCGACCTTCTGCGAAACATCCCTGAGGATGATTCGAAGACATGCCATCACAATTTTGTGAGGCCACTTCCTTAATTTAGATCCGAAGATGAATCATTAGTTTTTGGTTTCTTTTCACACAGTAGTTTAAACCTCATTATTTAATAGTTAGTTTGTTTTCATTATAATTATGATATTTTATGTCTACCTTGAGAGGGTAAGTGATGTAAGTGTAATGTTCTAATTTGTTATTGTTGATCATGTGATATTTATGGCAGGGCTGTCCAACTGGCGGCCCGCGGGCCGCATCTGTCCCGCCAGCACATATTGTGCGGCCCGCCAACTTCTTATTCAGGCTGATCGCCCTCAGTTTTCCCATTAAAATGTAAGCAAATTGTTTTATAATCCTTCTGTTCCATTGTTTTATAATTAATAGTTCAACTATTAATTGTTATTGTACGAGGGTTGCTATTTATATTTCTGGCCTAATAATGAAAAAACAAATATGTAGGATCGAAATTGGTTTTATTGTTTTTCAGAATATTCACCATGATGATCAATACACTTTTGCATGCGTTTGAGCCAATTTTCAAAGCACTTTTTCCAGTCCGATTGAGGTAACTCCAAAACATGCGTTTTGGAGTTACCTCAGGGGTCAACCGCTTCTTCAGGGGTCGAAAATCGTCGCCCACGTAATTTATTTTTGATGTGTGGGAATAAGAAGAAGTCATTGGGTGCCAAATCAGGGCTGTACGGCGGATGACCCATCAGTTAGATCTTTCGCTCCGTCAGAAATGCCTTTGTTTGAGTAGATGTGTGAGAGCTCGCATTGTCATGATGAAGAATGATTCGCCTGTTCTTCTGCTTTTTTCGAGTTTCTCCGATGACTTCTGGCAAACAAATGGTCGTGTACCATTCAGAATTGACCGTCCTGCGTTGCTCTAACGCCATTGTTGCCACATGACCGTTAATGCCGAAGAAATTGGCAATCATTTGTTTCGATGTGCTTCTTCCTCGAACTACTTTTGTTAGTTTTGCCTCGTCTTGGAAGACCCATACAGTTGATTGCTGTTTTGTTTCCGGCTCATATGCATAGATAAATGATTCGTCATCTGTGTAGATGTTATACACAGCCTTTGATGTACCTTGAACGTATTTTTCCAACATTTCCTTGCACCAATCGACACGAGCCTTTTTTTGAGCGTTTGTCAGATTATGCGGGATCCAACGCGAACAATTTTTTTTTACGCTCAAATGTTCGTGCAATATTTTATTGATGCTAGTCATACTAATGTCCATAGACGCCGCTATCTCACGGTATGTCACATGATGATCTTGCTTTATCAGTTCACGCACAGCATCGATCTTTTCTGGCACAACAACTGATTTTGGACGACCTGAAACGGGATTCGTCCTGGATCGAACATCAACCACGATTAAATTCGTTATACCAATTTTTTACAGTGCTGTAGGATGGCGCTCTATCGCTGAATAAAGAATTAAGTTTATCGAAGCACTCTTGTCTTGACAATCCACGTCGAAAGTTATGAAAAATAATGGCACGAAAATGTTCACTATTCAATTCCATTTTTTGAAAGAGAAGAACTTTTCAATTTACTGTCAACAACGCAAATGAAGCTATAATGGTAAATCTTCTGCTGAATTTATGCTTAAAAATGTCAAACTTTCGATTAAAATCGTCTGCGGTCGCCTAGCAACACTTACTGTTGCCAAGGCCAGAAATATAAATAGCAGCCCTCGTATAAGAGGTAAGAGGTTATTGTTCAACTTTTTCAAACTGCGGCCCGCCAGGTGATCAGTGACCGGAATTCTGGCCCGTGGGCTCTTTGCAGTTGGACAGCCCTGATTTATGGCATTAAACTTTTGAATTGAACACTTTGAAAGAATCGTTTGCATGCATGTTGCTACAAGAAAACTTGTGTGTGTGGGGGATTAATTTTAACCGGTAACAGCAGTTCTGTTTTAGAACATTTTGGCTGCTCAATCCTCACTCTCGTAACAGCAATTCTACAGATTTAAAAAAAAAAAACATGTAATTTTGCACGTTTTTAGAGAAAGGTTAGAAGAATATTCTAATATGAAAATGATATTCATGCTGTCATTAGTTTCTTAAATATTTTAAGCCAAAATTTGAGATATTTTTAAGTTTATTAAGTCAGTTTAGCTAAAAAAAATTTTAATGGTAGTTGTTGCGGCAATCACTAACTCCAATTAGTTGGCGCCACCAAAAGTATTCAGAATATGTAGGTTACTCTGAGTATGGCAAGAGAAAAAAGAGAGAACTGAAAATATCGTTGAATTGGCTTTTTGAAATATCTTTGGAACGCTGTGTTTTGTTTTGTTTTTTGTTGTTTTTTATTTAAAATAAATGTTTTGTTTTGCCTGTTTTTAAACGTTATCAATCAATAGACAAGATGCCTCTCACAAACACAGTCAATCCGGTTAGGAACGACATTTCTGGCGCCCCCGGGTGGGCGGCCTTGTCTTAAGGATTGGTAAGAAAGGTAGGCGAAGATTTATTAATTTCCATTTTGAAGATTAAATATTTGACAATTTGAATACTTTTGAAGATTTGAAATATATATATATTTATTTGAATATTTGATACCAGAACGGTAATTTATATGTGCTTAGAATCGATAGTTTTAGAAACTAAGAATTTGATATTAAGATAGTAAAAATGGAAATAATAAAAAGAAATAAAACCGCTCAAAGAGCTTCATTTACTAAGGCCTACAAGAAACTAGAAAATTTATTAATTGGCGATAGTGTGACGTATGACGAAATTGAAACGGATCTTTGTTTATTTAAACAGAAGGTAGACATTTTGGAAATAACACATAATAGTTATTTAGATAGTTTGCAAGATGAAAAAGAATTCGAAACTGAATATAATTCCGTTGAAGAATACAGAGAAAAAGCTTTGAGAATTCAATTAAAAGCTAAACGTTCCTTAGATAATTTGAAAAAGAACTCGTGTGAAAACGAAATTGTTACTTCCGAAAACAACGGCGAATTACCGAACACTAAATCTCCGAAAGCTTTATGTCAACGGCTCCCCGAATTTGAATTATATAAATTCGGCGGAGATTTGAAAGATTGGTTAACGTTTTGGAACCAATTTAAAAATATTCATGAAAATGTTAATTTAACGAAAGCTGATAAATTTCATTATTTAATTCAGTCGACGAAGCTGAAATCGGAAGCTAGGGAAATTGTGGAATCTTTTCCTGTAACAGATGAAAATTATCCTCTAGCTGTTGAAAGTTTAACCGAAAGGTATGGCCGAAAAGATCTATTGATAGATTTTTATGTTAGAGAACTCCTGAAACTCGTATTAAATAATGCGAATAAGAATAAGAATGATTCTTTAAGTTGTTTATACAATAAACTGTCAACTCAATTGAGAGCATTAAACTCACTAGGAGTTACATCTGAGATGTGTGGTGTAATTTTGTATCCCCTTGTTGAAAGTTCATTACCATTAAATGTGTTACGCTCATTTGAACGCCAAAGAAAAAATTTAGAAAGCGAACAAAAACTATCCAGTCTTGATGCGATAATTTATTTTTTGAAAAACGAAGTACAAGCGGAAGAAAAAATAAAATTGAGTAGAACTGAAATATTTCATCCCCCCTTCGAACGAAGGAACTTGACACCACCGGCGAATCTGGATTTGAGAGATCGGAAATCGTCTGCGGCTGAATTAATTAGTCATAATTCAAACGATGATATCCTTTGTTTATTTTGTTTTAAAAACCACGAGACTTGTTTTTGCAAGAAAGCGTTTTATATGCCTTTAGAAGAAAAACAGTCTGTTATTAGAAGGAAGGGTTTATGTAAAATTTGTTTATTGAAAGGGCACCTGGCTTTTTCTTGTAAATCAAACATTAAATGTTCAATTTGCACAAGAAAACATTTAAAATTTATGTGTCCTGACTTAGAATGTAATCGATCGGATGAAAGAAAACAAGATAATAATGAAAGCAAAGAAAAAGAGACTGGCACCTTACATTCGCGCGTGCATGCAACTAAAGAAGTATTTTTACAGACTCTTGTAGTAATTATTAAGGGAAATAAAGCGCAGCGTAAAGCTAGAATTATTTTAGATACGGGTTCTCAAAAGTCTTATATTATGAAATCTACTGCAGAAGAGTTAGGTTTTGATTTTGAAAGGGAAGAAGAATTTTCGACCTCATTATTTGGGGGTAAGAAAACAGAAATTCAACGGCACAAATGTTATAAAATATATCTCGATAGCCTTGATGGTAAATATAGTTGTAATTTAGATGCATTGGATCAGGAAATAATTTGTAATAATGTTTCTAGCATTAGACAAGGGCCGTGGATTCAAGAATTGAGACAAAAAAGGATATTTATAACTGATTGTGGGAATTCAGGACCTATTGAAGTTCTTTTAGGGGCTGATGTTGTTGGTAAACTATTTACGGGTAAACAAGAACAATTAAAATCTGGATTAGTCGCCATCGACACTAAATTAGGATGGACATTAATAGGGAAGGTTCCTCAGTTTGAAAACCATGATAATTTAAATATGACGGTTGTAAATATGCTTTCTCAAGAATTACCTGTTTCATTTTTATGGGATTTAGAATTACTTGGTATTAGAGACCCTGTGGAACAAAACACTAGAGAAGATACACAGAGGGCAGTTATGATTCATTTTCGAGACACAGTTTATCAAAATTCAGATGGAAGATACGAAGTAAGCTTACCATGGAAAAAGGATCATGCTTTATTACCGAATAATTATGGGTTGTCTCTTAAAAGATTAAAATCTACTAACAAGAAATTAGAAAAAACGGGATATGAAAAGAAATACCAGCAAGTTTTTGATGAATGGATAGAAGAAGAAGTGATTGAGAAAGTTCCACAAGAAGAATTGTCAATTAAAGGTACACATTACCTCCCACATCGCCCAATTATTAAGGAAAAGTCAACGACAACTTCTTTGAAAATCAGACCCGTCTTTGACGCTTCAGCCAAGAATCCGAACTTCCCATCACTAAATGATTGTTTAGAGACTGGAATAAATTTTATTGAGACAATACCATCCATTTTGGCTCGATTTCGATTGTATGAAATTGGTGTTATTTCTGACATTAGAAGAGCATTTCTGCAAATCTCTCTAAATGAAAGAGATAGGAATTATTTACGATTTCTTTTGATTGATGAACAAAATGAACTGAAGACTTATAGACATCGCCGAGTTGTTTTCGGTCTAACCAGTAGTCCTTTCTTATTGATGGCTGTCATTCATCATCATCTGTCCAAACAGACATTCAATATACAATATTCTGAAGAACAGTTGGAAAAACTCCGCAACAGTTTTTATGTAGACAATTGCGTAACGAGTGTACAAGATTTAACTGAATTAGAAACTTTTATAAAGTCAGCTACAGAAATTATGAAAGAAGGTCAATTTGACCTAAGAAGTTGGGAAAGCAACCAATTATTAGATTGCCCGTCTGCAGCTACTGAAGCGCGAGTCTTAGGCTACGTATGGGATAAAAACTTAGACTCGTTAAAAATTGATTCTGACTCACTGAAGCTGGAAGAATTCGAAAAATTAACTAAGAGAAAAATTTTGTCCCTGATAAGCCGAATCTTTGATCCGATTGGATTTCTTGCTCCAGCTTTAATAAGACCTAAGCTTTTACTTCAAGCAACCTGGAAGACTAAAGATCATTGGGATTCGGAAGTTAATGAAGAAATAAAGAAAAAATTCAATTCATGGTTCAAAGACTTACATTACTTAAATGATATTAAGATCCCAAGATGGTTGGGAGTTACTGCCTTATCTAAACTCAGCTTCCATACATTTGTTGATGCAAGCAAAACAGCTTATTCAGCTTGTATATTCCTAAGAAGTGAATCCCCTGATGGCTCTGTAAATGTCCAGCTACTCCAAGCTAAGTCAAGAATAACTCCACTGAAAAAAATAACGATCCCTCGTCTTGAATTGATGGGAGCAACTATTGGAGCTAGACTGTTCAATTCTATGGACTCTGCTTTAAAACTCGAAAAAGGAAACATTGACACCTACTTTTGGACAGATTCGTCGACTGTGTTAACTTGGATTAAGAGGAAAGAACAGTGGTCAGTGTTCGTGAACAATCGAATATCTGAAATAAATAAACTGACATCACCTGAGAATTGGTATCATGTACCAGGAAGCCAGAACCCGGCCGATCTTCTCTCGAGAGGATGTGGAGCTAAACAACTTCTGAAGTCCAAGTGGTGGCTAGGGCTTGCCTGGCTGAAGAATTCTAAGGATGATTGGCCGATGACAGTAGCTAATGTTAATGAAGAGGAAGTTGAAAAGGAAAAACGAAAGACTGTTGTTTCGGCCATCAATGTAGACTCGGAATCCATTGCAACTACTTTAGCATCCAGAATTTCGAAGTTTTCTAAGATAATCAGAGTTGTAGCATGGTTGTTACGCTTCCAACCAAAAGCTAAAGATTTAAGAAATAATGTTGATTTAACGCAAGAAGAAATAAGAAATGCACAAAAGACTCTTCTGCGGTCCGTACAAAAAGAGTGCTTCAATGACGAAGAAGGTAAAAAATCTTTGAAAAACTTTCAAGTGTTTTCAGATCATGAGGAGATACTTCGATTAAAGTCTAGACTTTTGAATGAAGATGAAACCCCTGAATTCATTGCGCCTTTGATTCTTCCGTCAAAGCATCTTGTTGTCACCCGACTTATTGAACAAGAACACCTGTTGAATAAACATGCAGGAACGTCCATTCTTCTAACAATCCTGAGAGAGAGATTTTGGATTATAAAAGGTAGAAGAACTGTTCGCTCCGTTATTGGAGGATGTGTCACCTGCAAGAGACAAATGGTTAAAAATCTTGAAGTACCATTTCCACCTCTGCCTCCTGATCGAACTAGATTATCGGCTGTATTCGAAGTGTCCGGTGTCGATCTGGCCGGACCTTTGATGACCAAGACTAATGAGAAGGTTTGGATCGTCCTTTTCTCCTGTGCTGTATATAGAACTGTTCACTTAGAGCTGATACCTTCTCTTAGCACAAACGCTTTTGTTCAAGCATTACGGCGTTTTATTGCTAGAAGAGGTAGAGTAGCTACACTATACTCAGACAATGGTACCAATTTCACTGGCCTCAACGCCTCCTTAAAGCGCCTTGATTGGAACAAAATCATGAAAGAATTTGAAGTTTCCCAAATCCAATGGAAATTCAATCCACCATCCGCCCCATGGTGGGGAGGATTCTGGGAAAGATTAATCGGAATTCTCAAAGACCTCTTAAGAAAAAACTTGGGACGGTCATCTCTGACTCATGAAGAACTCTCAACTCTTGTTTGTGAATGTGAGTCGATCATGAACAATAGACCTTTGACTTATGTGTCTGAAGAACCAGATTTGAGAGCTTTAACACCATCTTCATTCCTTCAAGACCTCCCTACTAACGACGTAGCCGACTTAGACAAAATTGACAAAACTAATTTAGACAAGAGATACAGATATGTTCAAAGATTGAGAGAAAGACTAAAAGAAAGATTCAGGATCGAATATTTAGGTTTCTTGCGTTCATCTGTTTCCAAGAGACTTGACCAAATAAATATTGGAGACATCGTCCTGATTGGCAGAGAAGACAGAAAACGAATTTTCTGGCCGTTAGGAAAAGTTATTGAGCTGTTCCCTGGAAGAGATGGACGAGTAAGACTAGTCAAATTGAAAACGGACAAAGGGACTTTACTAAGACCTATTCAAAGACTATATCCCTTAGAGGTAACTGAAGATGCCAGTGAACATTAAATAACTATGAACATTTTTGGACGTTAAATACAGATTTGTATCTTTTAAAATTTTTTTAAATTTTATAACATAACAATTGTATGTCTGCCATAATTTTAGTATTTTTTTTGTAATTTATTGTGTTGAGTTTTCTCCTACGTAAAACTCAAGTGGGGAGAATGTTGCGGCAAACACTAACTCCAATTAGTTGGCGCCACCAAAAGTATTCAGAATATGTAGGTTACTCTGAGTATGGCAAGAGAAAAAAGAGAGAACTGAAAATATCGTTGAATTGGCTTTTTGAAATATCTTTGGAACGCTGTGTTTTGTTTTGTTTTTTGTTGTTTTTTATTTAAAATAAATGTTTTGTTTTGCCTGTTTTTAAACGTTATCAATCAATAGACAAGATGCCTCTCACAAACACAGTCAATCCGGTTAGGAACGACAGTAGTATTATTTTAGTTTAGGTTCATTTGTTTTTCGATTCATTGCACCCATTAGTTTAAAGTTCATTGTTTATTAGTTAGTTCGGTTTCATTGTATTAGGGATAGTTTATGTTTACCTTGAAAGGGTAAGGGATGTTAGTGTTATGTTGTAATTTGTTATTGTTGATCATGTGATATTTCTGGCAATGAAATTTTGAATTGTACAATTCGAAGATAAGATTAAGAACTATTAGATAAAAAAAAAAGCATGAAATTTTGCACGTTTTTAGAGAAAGCTTGAAGTTCATTCTTACATGAACTTTCGTTGTTGTTGTTGTTGCCTTATGCCCCTTGTCAATACTGATAAACCTACTTTAAGGTAAAGGGGGTTCTGCTACTGCTTATTTCCCGATGGAGGCCATCCATGGCTGAGAATTCAAATTCTGTCACACACATAAGCCAAAATCCGTTTTACAGAGAGGACACATTCACACGCCATTGATCTATCCATAGATCGTAATTTTGACCTAAACCAGAGTACAACAAATCCGATCCAGTACCCCCAGAGGCGTTGATTTGTTATGAGAACTTGAAAGACTTTGTGACCTCGACAGATTTAGCATGCACCAGTCACCATTTTGTACGCGGATAGTCTGCGGCCGGCAGGGATCAAACTCAGACCCATTTGGCACTGGTCCAACACCCTACCAACCAGACTATCTCGGTCTATGTGAACTCTTATAACACTCAATAAGTTTATGAATTGGAGAGTATCCTGTGAGAGAAAAAAAACAATGTTGTCGTCAGTTTGTTTTAAGGTTTTAAGGTGCCAGTTGTCAAAGGTTTGAAGAGCATTATATGAAAACATTATTTATGCTGCCATTAGTTTTTTTAAAAAAAAATCAATATTGAAGATATTAAATCGTTTAAGTCAGCCTAGCTAAAAAAAAATTTATCGTTAATATTATGTGATCTTTTGCTCGACGTATTCTTACGTCTAAATATGAACAATACGACGTATTTTGTTTTAGTTTCTAATTACCTTTATATCAATTAAGTCCTTGAATTGCAACTTTTTGCAAACGAATATCAATGCATTCGAATAACTTGAACCAATGAGATTTGGGATGGGTGAAAGGATCGAGGGAGGAGAGCTTAACTGGTGAAGCGATTTGTAAAGAACCGCGGAAACAATTTCTAGATTCAGCAAGTGATAGCGAGCAGGAAGTTTAGTCTCTAATACAGTGATTCTCAACCTTTTTTTTGTGGCGGCACAATTTTAACGATTTCGAAATTTGACGGCACACAATGAAAAAAACTAGTTTAAAAGTAGTTTACTTACCTATAATACACTGTGTTAAATAGTTTGTGATAATAATTTTGAATGTGAAATAAAATAATATGTACTACAAATGCACGTTTATTAAGGGATTAATTATTTCTTTCGATGAATTTTTTATTAGTTGGGAACAGTTATTTATTTTTTTGCTAGTTATTAATTGTTAGCTTGTTTTCTATAGTTATTTGCTGTTAGTTTTTCTACATTGTTATTTTTTTATGATTTCTTGTTAACTAGTTTTTTTGCTAATTATTAATTGTTAGCATATTTTTTTGTTAGTTATCCTTTGTTAATTTGCTTTTGTAACTATTAATTGCATAGCTTACTTTAATGATTAGCTTTTATTTCCGTTTGAAAGTCATATTTAGCTTTCTTTCTTTCTTTTGTTATTTAATAATTTTAATGGCCATTTAGTTTTCTACTTATTTCGACAATTTTTAAAATTGCCATTGACAATTTAAACGCTTCCTCCTTATTTCAACTTACTTTAAGATTGTCAGAGACAAGACAATCAATGACAAAGATTTTCTCGCGGTTAAAGACCGGAAAAATTATTATATATATATATATATATATATATATATATATATATATATATATATATATATATAATATTATGTATGTATATATAATATTATATATAATATTATGTATGTATATATAATATTATATATAATATACACTTTTCTTTAATTTAAACTTTACTCGAAATGAAAAAAAGCATTATAATTTTTATTGTATCATTTCTAATATTTGGCGGCACATTTTAAGAATTTGGCGTCACACAAAAGTGCCACGGCACAGTGGTTAAGAATCACTGCTCTAATATTATTAAAATAAGGAATACAAATGTTGAAGCATAAAAGCTGTTGTGTTAAAAAAGACTAAGGTAAAAAAAAAAGGTCGAAACAGACAGATTGGTTACAGAAATTTGCAGAAACTTCAAAAAAATCATGACGCTCTAACTTTTATTTTGACATTGGCATTGATAATCCGATCCATACAGGATTTCCGGTTTTCAATGTTCAACTCCATTTTTTTCTAATATTGAACCCCCAATTCAGAAAACTCTAGACAAAAATTGAAAACCTTTATAGTTAATATTAGATTTTGCGTATTTTACTGAATACGCTACTTAAATGAATCAAAAAGGTATTTGCACCGATTTATGAACTCATTTATCCAAAAATTATTCCACGTAGAAAAATAAAAAAAAAAATTTGCAATTTTTTTTGTTTAATGCTGATTAAATGCTTTGTTCATTGTAAGATGTACAAACTTTATTCATTATTATAATCTAAGATTTGTATGGAAAAAATTCATTAGATTCGTTGCAATAAAATTTTAAAGTTGATAGTTCAGTAAAGATTCGAAAAATTAAGCTTTGCTGATTGATTTAATACTTCTCATGATGAAAAAGTTTCTTTTTTTTTTTTAAAAAAAAAAGGAGAAGCAAAAAACAGCTAAAGAGTGATACAATATTTTTTTTAAAGAATAAAATTGCTTTAGAAGAAAAAAATGAAATTGTGTTAGAGTTATAACTATTTAGTAACGTTTTTGAAATAAAATTAATTCCTTACGGATTAAATCCCTTAATCTCTAATCAGACCAAAATCTATTAATAATTTATATTACTTAACACAGTAGTATGTAAAGATTATCCTATTCCTCAATATATTGTATTTTGTAAAGGTATTTTTAGATCTTTTTTCGAATTAGATATTCGAAAAATATGATAGTTTTCCTTCATGGCTGTAAACTATTGTTTATAATAGAACTAATGGCAATTTTTATTGGAAAAATAATGTTCTTTTCCATCGATTCCAATCCCCAAGTGTTTGTTTTGAGAAGGCAATTGAATTTGATATATACCCATTAAAAAACGATAAATGTGATGTTTATGGCCAGTCGTAATGAAAACAGCAAATTGATTTCGATATACAACAGCTATGCAAATAGTTATTAGAAGAAGAGGGTCGTAAAGTTCTTTATAGAAAAGATTAAAGTATTATGTACAGATCTATAAAATCTGTTGCGTTGTAATGAAATCAGGCAATTGAATCTCCGTATAAAAGCCGACATTTTCAAGGGAGCGTCCACAGTAACTCATTGGACAGTTTTGCGAGCACAACATGGGGTGGTTATCCCATGTAATTATCGCTATTTTTCTAATAGACATTCATCCCACTAAGATTTATGCCCAGGAAGTAGGCATCGCACAAAATGATCCTTTGCTATCTCGAGAAACTGGATCGAACTTTGCAAGTTCGTTTGTGAATTACTTAAAGTCATGCGGACAGTTTACCATAAAAGAAGCCGACCAGTTCAGGGAGGTATTGGATACTCTCACGGACGCATATGGAGATTTTGCTAACCTTCAGTTCCTGTCCCGGACGTCGATGATGGCGGCTGCTGCCGGATTTGCCGCTGCCATCTCTGAAAGGACTGCCAATGACGTGCACGCGGGTGACTTGATGCCCAAGTCTGGATGCGTCATAAATGCATTGAAGCATGCGTTTATAATGTCCACAGGAGTATCTAACCCTTTCTTCATCTCGGAAGTAAGAAAACTGATCCAGATATTCTTCCTCACCGACGCCGCTCCCTTGGACGAGCTACCTGAACCTGAATACGTAGGTGATATTGGTGGAGAAGTGGCGGGAACGAACCAAGGTCCAACCGGCGATTTAAGAGCAGCTGCTCCAGATGATTTAGCCGATGATGATGATTTAGGCGGAGGAGAGAAAGGAAAAAGAGGTGGACCCCGAGGAGATATGGAAGCAGGGATATTCTCCGCAATATTTGGCAGTGACGGAAGCAGCAGCAGCTACGAAACGACTGAATATGTAACAGGTGAATACCAAACAGGAGAATATGTAACAGGTGAATACCAAACAGGGGAATATGTAACAGGTGAATACCAGACAGGAGAATACGTAACTGGTGAATATGAAACTGGAGAATACGTAACAGGTGAATATGCAACTGGAGAATATACAACAGGTGAATACGAAACAGGGGAATATGTAACAGGTGAATACGATACTGGGGAATATGTAACAGGTGAATATGCAACTGGAGAATATACAACAGGTGAATATGCAACTGGAGAATATACAACAGGTGAATACGAAACAGGGGAATATGTAACAGGTGAATACTCGACAGGAGAATATGTCACCGGTGAATATACAAGTGGAGCAGCTGCTAGCAAGAAATGTGCTCCGAAAAAGAAAGGAATTATATCTGGTTTTATTACAGGAATTTTTGGAAGCAATGGAAGTGATGACTGTGAAGAAGAAACTGGTGAAGCTGTGTCAGCTGAATACCAATCTTACTATTATTACTCATATATAACTGGTGAGTATTACTCAGGAGTTTTTGATTCTTATACATACAGAACAGATGAATATATTACAGGAGAGTACTATACTGGCGAGTTTTCGTCAACTGATTACTACACGGGAGAAATAATTACTGCAGAACAATACTCGGGTGGGTACGGATCTGGAGAATATTCGTCAGCTGAAATTCCTACGTTTGTTGTATTACCAGGGCCTAATGGTGAGCAAAGACCAGTACAGATTGTAATTGCTGGGCCAGGATCGACACCAGGTACTGTTACTAACTCGAATGGATTGCTTGTGAAAATTGTTTTGCCCTCTGGAGGTGATGTTACGCCTGGCACGATTCCGGGATCTAATGGAAGAACAATCCAGATAGTACCAGCAGGACCAGGCGTTACGCCAGGAATTATCACTGGTACTGATGGTTATATAATTAAAATTGTTATACCAAGTTTTCCCCACCCCAAACCATTCCCACATCCAAATAAACCAGGACGTCGTGTCATTTTTGTCACTGGACCGGGGGGCCGTCGAATTCAAATAGTACCCGCTGGCCCAGGAAGAACACCAGGTACTGTTACTGATAACAATGGAAACATCATTCGAATAATACTGCCAGCTGGAGGAGGTATTACTCCTGGATCCGTTAATGGACCAGGTGGTAGAAAAATAGTAATTATTCCTGTACGTCCCGGTACGTCACCTGGTGTCATCACTGGCTCTGACGGTAAAATCGCCACTATCAAAATTCCGCCATTCCCTCGGGGAGGAAGGAGACCTCATCACAGTACTCCGAGTTATGTTGAAGGCCCCGGTCGCCAGCTCATTCAGATAGTTCCTGGAGGACCTGGTACTACTCCGGGTGCTATTACAGGGCCAAGTGGAAACATTGTGCGAATCATACTACCCGCAGGAGCTGATGTAACACCTGGTAACATTAAAGGTCCCAATAACAGACAAATATATATTCAACCAGCTGGAAAAGGTACTACACCAGGAGTAGTTACAGGATCTGATGGCCAAATAGCCACAATAATTATACCACGATTTAAAATTAGACATCCCTTCCATGGAGGATTCACTCCAGTCCCAATCAATGGTAATCATGGACAAGTGATATTAATAGTACCTGGTGGTCCAGGCAGAACACCAGGCTTCGTGACAGCAAAAGATGGCAATATAGTCAAAATTATTTTACCGGCTGGAGCAGATGTAACACCAGGATCTCTTCCAGGCCCAGGCGGTAGACCTATCCGTATAGAACCTGTTAGGCCAGGCACTACTCCAGGAGCAGTAACAGGCTCTGATGGAAATATTATTAAGATATTAATTCCTCAATTCCCCATGCCAGGTCCATATATTGAAGGAAGTACTCCTTTAACGATAAAACTTCCTGGCGGAAGACCTATTGCAGTAATACCGGGAGGACCAGGTACAACACCAGGAGTGGTTACAGATCCAAATGGCCGCATAATTAGAATTATATTACCGGCTGGTGCTGATGTAACTCCAGGAAGTATTGAAGGACCATATGGACAAACAATTAAAATTCAACCAGAAAGTCCAGGATCTACTCCAGGTGCAGTTACAAACAGTGATGGTCACATTATAACAATTATAATACCTCTGTTACCCATGCCTGGTCCATTTGGACCTGGTACAACACCCTCTTACGTCAAAGGTCCGAAAGGTGAGCTAATACAGATAGTTCCAGGAGGTCCCGGCACAACACCTGGAGTTCAAACCGGTCCTTATGGAAATATCATTCGAATAATACTGCCAGCTGGAGGAGATGTAACACCAGGAACTGTCAAAGGACCAGGTGGAAGGACAATAAAAATTAGACCCGCTGGACCTGGTACAACACCTGGCGTACGAACTGACTCAGATGGCTATATAATCGAGATAATTATCGAAATTTTCCCAGCCCCAGGTCCATTCGGAGGAAGTACTCCCGCTTTCCTGCGAATTCCAGGCAGAAGACCAATCCAAATAATACCTGGAGGCCCCGGAACAACTCCAGGTACAGTTACAGATCGAAAAGGTAATATCATTAAAATAATTCTTCCCGGAGGAGCTGACGTTACTCCTGGATCAATTGAAGGTCCAGATGGGCAACCCATTCAGATAATACCTGTGAGACCAGGAACAACACCAGGAGTTATAACAGATCCTAACACTCACAAAATAATCAAAATTATAATACCGCAATTCCCATATAAAAATCCGTTTGGACCAGGAACCACTCCTGTTCAGATTGCAGGTCCTAATGGACGGCCGATTCAAATCATTCCCGCTGGGGCTGGAACAACACCTGGCACAGTAACGGATAGACATGGAAGGATAATTCAAATTATTATTCCAGCGGGATCTGATGTAACACCAGGTTCAGTCGATGGACCAGGAGGAAGACCGATAAAGATAGTTCCAGTCGGTCCAGGATCAACGCCTGGTGTCGTAACTGATTCAAGTGGACAAATTATCAAAATAATAATTCCACAATTCCCAGCACCATACCCTGATATACCAGGAGCAACACCAGGTATGGTGAGATTCCCGAATGGGCGACCAATTATAATTATTCCAGGAGGTCCAGGTACAACTCCAGGAGCGATTACAGGACCAGATGGAACTATTATCCGAATTATACTACCAGCTGGTGGCGCTTCAACTCCTGGAACTATCAAAGGTCCTGGAGGTCGACCAATCCAAATTGAGCCCGCAGGCCCAGGAACGACTCCAGGAGTGGAAACTGGAAAAGATGGTCATGTAGTTAAAATATATCTCCCACGCTTCCCATCACCAGGCCCTGCTGGACCAGGTAGCGAACCATCATATATTACAGGACCACAGGGTCAACCGATTCAAATCATTCCAGGAGGACCGGGCACGACACCGGGTGTCGTAACTGGACCATATGGAAACATAATCAGAATAATAATTCCTGCTGGAGGGGATGTTACGCCTGGAGATATTCCAGGTCCGGATGGAAAACCTATAAGAATTGAGTTCCCAGGACCCGGAACAACACCAGGTATAGTTACAAAACCGGGTGGAAAAATAGTTAAAATTATTATTCCATTTTTCCCACAAAACTTGCCATCCGGATTTTCTACTCCAGCTGAAGTGAAAGGGCCTGATGGAAGACCAATACAAATTATTTTAACAGGACCAGGAAGCACACCGGGTACAGTAACTGACAAAGAAGGGCATATAGTTCGAATATTACTACCTAATGGTGCTAATAAAACGCCAGGATCTGTAAAAGGACCTGGAGGTCGTCCAATAAAAATAGAAACAGTTCAACCGGGCTCTACACCGGGAGTTGTGACAGGTCCTGATGGACAAATTAAGAAAATCATAATTCCTGTTTTCCCTGTACCTGGGGACGAACCATCCTCGGAGACTACACCGAAGAGTGTTCCAAATCCAGATGGTGGCAGACCGATACAATTGATTCCAGGGGGACCAGGTACAACACCCGGAGTAATAACTGATTCTGACGGACACGTTATAAGAATTATATTACCTTCTGGAGCTGATAGAACACCAGGTTCTATAGATGGACCAGGAGGAAGGCCGATAAAGATACAACCACTTGGTCCAGGTACCACTCCCGGAGTTGTTACTCGACCAGATGGCTCAATTAAAATCATTTTCGTACCCCAATTTCCATCTTCAGACAATAATGCTCCAGGTCCAAAAGATGATGGACCATATGGCCCAGGTAACACCCCGGGAAGCGTTGAAGGTCCAGATGGTCGACCGATTCAAATTATACCAGCGAAACCTGGTACCTCTCCTGGTGCAGTCACAGACGCCAGTGGTCGCATAATAAAAATAATTCTTCCAGTAGGATCAGGTACCACCCCAGGAACAGTACCGGGACCAAATGGCCATCCGATTCACATAGTGGTAGCAGGTCCAGGAACCACACCTGGCTCTAAAACAGGACCTGATGGAAATATCATTGAAATTGTATTACCTAATCCAAATAGGAAACCTGAAGGAGGAGAAGCTACGACTCCAAAACAAGTTACGGATAAAAAAGGAGCGTCAATATCTATAATACCAGCCGGACCAGGAACTACACCTGGAGCAGTAACAGATACATCTGGAAACATTATAAGAATTATATTACCTCAAAATGGAGAAAAAACACCAGGTACTATTAAAGGACCTGATGGTAGACCAATTAAAATTTTCCCATATCAAAAGGGTACGACACCAGGAGTAAAATTAGGCCCAGATGGAAATGTGATAGAAATACACTTACCCAAAAATCCCTTCGATAAACCCATAATACCAATTAAGCCCGGAGGTGGAGGAAGTGGTCCAATTCAGATTGTTCCAGAAGGACCAGGATCAACTCCTGGAACTGTTACTGGACCAGATGGAAGCATAATTAAGATTGTATTCCCTCGTGGAGCTCAATCAACACCTGGAACAATTCCAGGACCGGGTGGTAGGCCGATAAAAATTGGACCAGCTGGCCCAGGAACAACTCCTGGAGTAGAACAAAACCCAGACGGAAGTATTAAAGTAATATATCTCCCATCTTTCCCAATTGGACCAGGAGGACCTGGAACTACGAAAATTATTCCAGGAAAACCAAGTGGACCTAGTGGTCCAATTCAACTTGTTCCAGAAGGCCCTGGTTCAACCCCTGGAACTGTTACAGGATCAGATGGCAATCCAGTAAAGATTATATTCCCACTTAGTGCGCAATCAACACCTGGAACTATTCCAGGACCAGGTGGAAAACCAATACGTATAGGACCAGCTGGCCCAGGAACAACTCCTGGAGTTGAACAAAATCCAGACGGAAGTATTAAAGTAATATATCTCCCATCTTTCCCAATTGGACCAGGAGGACCTGGAACTACGAAAATTATTCCAGGAAAACCAAGTGGACCTAGTGGTCCAATTCAACTTGTTCCAGAAGGCCCTGGTTCAACCCCTGGAACTGTTACAGGATCAGATGGCAATCCAGTAAAGATTATATTCCCACTTAGTGCGCAATCAACACCTGGAACTATTCCAGGACCAGGTGGAAAACCAATACGTATAGGACCAGCTGGCCCAGGAACAACTCCTGGAGTTGAACAAAACCCAGACGGAAGTATTAAAGTAATATATCTCCCATCTTTCCCAATTGGACCAGGAGGACCTGGAACTACGAAAATTATTCCAGGAAAGCCAAGTGGACCTAGTGGTCCAATTCAACTTGTTCCAGAAGGCCCTGGTTCAACCCCTGGAACTGTTACAGGATCAGATGGCAATCCAGTAAAGATTATATTCCCACTTAGTGCGCAATCAACACCTGGAACTATTCCAGGACCAGGTGGAAAACCAATACGTATAGGACCAGCTGGCCCAGGAACAACTCCTGGAGTTGAACAAAACCCAGACGGAAGTATTAAAGTAATATATCTCCCATCTTTCCCAATTGGACCAGGAACAACAGTTACTAGTTCGGGATCCAAGGGACAAGGAGGAACGACTCCAGGAGAATCGGGTGAGGCTCCCGGTCCTAGCACACCTTCACAAATTACAGGACCAGGAGGAAAACCTATCCAACTCATTCCTCAAGGTCCAGGAACAACTCCAGGGACCGTAACCAGGAAAGATGGAACTATAATATATATAATTCTACCTCGAGGTTCTGGAACAACTCCTGGGTCTGTTGAAGGACCAGGTGGAAAGCCGATCAAAATATTACCAGCCGGACCAGGCACAACTCCAGGAGCTAAAACCGGTCCAGATGGTAACATTCAAATCATTTTTATACCACAACATCCAACCACAAGACGTGATGGTAGTACTCCCTCTCATATAACAGGTCCAGGTGGAAGACCCATCCAACTTATACCAAGCAGACCAGGACAAACTCCAGGAGCAGTTACTGGACCAGATGGCTATATTATATACATTATCTTACCAACAGGGTCAGGAACCACACCAGGTTCCGTCGAAGGACCTAATGGACACCCAATAAGAATAATGCCTGTAGGCCCAGGTTCAACACCAGGTGCAAAAACTGGTCCTGATGGCAACATAGATGTAATATACATTCCTCAAACTCCAAAAAGCAGCACACCCTCTCAAGTAACAGGACCTGGAGGAAACCCTATACAATTAATACCACAAGGGCCAGGGACAACACCCGGAGCGGTAACCGGCCCAGACGGTACTATAATATACATTATTCTACCGAAAGGTTCTGGAACAACACCTGGTTCAGTTGAAGGTCCAGGAGGAAAGCCAATTAAAATTCTTCCAGCAAAACCGGGTACAACACCAGGTGCAGAAACTGGACCGGATGGTACAATCGAAATCATTTATATACCACAGTACCCAACCACAAGAAGAGACGGTAGCACACCATCTCAAATTACAGGACCTGGAGGAAGACCAATTCAACTTATACCAAGACGACCAGGACAAACACCCGGTACAGTTACCGGACCTGATGGCTATCCGATCTATATAATATTACCTTCAGGATCAGGAAGTACACCAGGTTCAGTTGAAGGACCAGATGGAAAACCGATTAAAATTATGCCTGTAGGACCAGGAACAACCCCAGGTGCTAAAACTGGCCCTGATGGTACGATTGAAATTATTTTCATTCCGCAATCAGAAAGTACACCAACTGGAAGCACACCTTCGCAAATTACAGGTCCAGGTGGAAGGCCAATTCAACTTATTCCTCAAGGACCTGGCAGTACTCCAGGCGCAGTTACAGGTCCAGATGGCGTTATAATATATATTATTCTGCCGAGAGGTTCTGGGACAACTCCAGGCTCCGTTGAAGGGCCAGATGGACAACCTATCAAAATAATGCCAGCTGGACCAGGTACTACACCAGGTGCTGAGACGGGACCTGATGGCAACATCCGAATTATATACATACCATCACATCCAAGAACTAGACCGGATGGTAGTACGCCTTCTCAGGTAACTGGACCAGGAGGAAGACCAATACAACTCATCCCAAGTAGACCTGGACAAACTCCAGGAACAGTTACGGGACCTGATGGTTATATAATTTACATAATATTACCATCCGGTTCAGGTTCAACTCCAGGCTCAGTCGAAGGACCTGATGGAAGACCAATAAAAATAGTTCCTGCAGGACCTGGTACTACACCGGGAGCAAAAACAGGACCTGATGGCAGTATCCAGATCATATATATACCACAGCCTAAACCTTCCAGCACACCATCGCAAATTACAGGTCCAGGTGGAAGGCCGATTCAACTTATTCCTCAAGGACCTGGCAGCACTCCAGGCGCAGTTACAGGTCCAGATGGTGTTATAATATACATTATTCTACCGAGAGGTTCTGGGACAACTCCAGGCTCCGTTGAAGGGCCAGATGGGCAGCCTATCAAAATAATGCCAGCTGGACCAGGTACTACACCAGGTGCTGAGACGGGACCAGATGGCAGCATCCGAATTATATACATACCATCACAACCAAGAACTAGACCAGATGGTAGTACACCTTCTCAGGTAACTGGACCAGGAGGAAGACCAATACAGCTCATCCCAAGTAGACCTGGACAAACTCCAGGAACAGTCACGGGACCTGATGGTTATATAATTTACATAATATTACCATCCGGTTCAGGTTCAACTCCAGGCTCAGTCGAAGGACCTGATGGAAGACCAATAAAAATAGTTCCTGCAGGACCTGGAACAACACCGGGAGCAAAAACAGGACCTGATGGCAGTATCCAGATCATATATATACCACAGCCTAAACCTTCAAGCACACCATCGCAAATTACGGGTCCAGGTGGAAGGCCGATTCAATTGATCCCTCTATCCCCAGGTAGTACACCAGGCGCAGTTACAGGTCCAGATGGAGTTATAATATACATTATTCTACCGAACGGTTCTGGGACAACTCCAGGCTCCGTTGAAGGGCCAGATGGACAGCCTATCAAAATAATGCCAGCAGGTCCAGGTACTACACCAGGTGCTGAGACGGGACCTGATGGTAGTATTAGAATAATATACATACCATCACATCCAAGAACTAGACCGGACGGTAGTACACCTTCGCAGGTTACGGGACCAGGTGGAAGACCAATACAACTCATTCCAGGCAGACCAGGACAAACTCCAGGTACTGTTACAGGACCTGATGGCTACCCAATTTACATCATATTACCTTCTGGATCAGGAAGCACACCCGGCTCATTTGAAGGACCAGATGGACAACCAATAAAAGTTATACCAGCCGGGCCTGGTACAACACCTGGAGTTAAGACTCGCCCCGATGGTAGTATTAAAATTATATATATTCCACAATCCCAAGGTACAACACCAAGTGGAACTACAGTTACAAGTTCTGGATCCAAGGGACAAGGAGGAACTACGCCAAGTGGCTCCAGCAATGCACCGGGACCAAGTACGCCTAGTGGAAGTACACCGTCACAGGTTACAGGTCCTGGAGGAAGTCCGATTCAGCTCATTCCTCTGTCACCAGGTAGCACACCAGGCGCAGTTACAGGTCCAGATGGTCGTATAATATACATAATTCTTCCGAATGGTTCTGGAACAACTCCAGGCTCCGTTGAAGGGCCAGATGGACAGCCTATCAAAATAATGCCAGCTGGACCAGGTACTACACCAGGTGCTGAGACGGGACCTGATGGCAGTATTAGAATAATATACATACCATCACATCCAAGAACCAGACCGGACGGTAGTACACCTTCGCATGTTACAGGGCCAGGTGGAAGACCCATACAACTTATTCCAGGCAAACCAGGACAAACCCCAGGCGCAGTTACAGGACCTGATGGCTATCCTATTTACATCATATTGCCTTCAGGATCGGGTTCAACACCAGGTTCTTTTGAAGGTCCAGATGGACAACCAATAAAGGTGGTGCCAGTTGGTCCTGGAACTACACCAGGAGCAGAAACGAGACCGGATGGCAGTATTAAGATCATTTTCATTCCCCAATCTGGAAGCACTCCAAGCGGAAGCACCCCATCACAAGTCACTGGTCCAGGAGGAAGGCCAATACAACTCATCCCACTATCCCCAGGTAGTACACCAGGTGCAGTTACAGGTCCAGATGGTCGTATAATATACATAATTCTTCCGAATGGTTCTGGAACAACTCCAGGCTCCATTGAAGGGCCAGATGGACAACCTATCAAAATAATGCCAGCTGGAAAAGGTACTACACCAGGTGCTGAGACGGGACCTGATGGCAGTATCAGAATTATATACATACCATCACATCCAAGAACAAGACCGGACGGTAGTACACCTTCGCATGTTACAGGGCCAGGTGGAAGACCCATACAACTCATTCCAGGCAAACCAGGACAAACTCCAGGCGCAGTTACAGGACCTGATGGCTATCCTATTTACATCATATTGCCTTCAGGATCAGGTTCAACACCAGGTTCATTTGAAGGTCCTGATGGACAGCCAATTAAGGTTGTGCCAGTTGGACCGGGCAGCACACCAGGTGCAAAGACGAGACCTGATGGAAGCATTCAGATAATTTTCATTCCACAATCTGGAAGCACTCCAAGTGGTAGCACCCCATCACAAGTCACTGGTCCAGGTGGAAGTCCAATTCAACTCATTCCACTATCCCCAGGAAGCACACCAGGAGCCGTAACCGGACCAGATGGTCGTATAATATATATAATTCTACCGAATGGTTCTGGAACTACTCCAGGCTCCGTTGAAGGGCCAGATGGACATCCTATCAAAATAATGCCAGCTGGACCAGGTACTACACCAGGTGCTGAGACGGGACCTGATGGCAGTATTAGAATTATATACATACCATCGCATCCAAGAACAAGACCGGACGGTAGTACACCTTCGCATGTTACAGGGCCAGGCGGAAGACCCATACAACTCATTCCAGGCAAACCAGGACAAACTCCAGGCGCAGTTACAGGACCTGATGGCTATCCTATTTACATCATATTGCCTTCAGGATCAGGTTCAACACCAGGTTCATTTGAAGGTCCTGATGGACAGCCAATTAAGGTTGTGCCAGTTGGACCGGGCAGCACACCAGGTGCAAAGACGAGACCTGATGGAAGCATTCAGATAATTTTCATTCCACAATCTGGAAGCACTCCAAGTGGTAGCACCCCATCACAAGTCACTGGTCCAGGTGGAAGTCCAATTCAACTCATTCCACTATCCCCAGGAAGCACACCAGGAGCCGTAACCGGACCAGATGGTCGTATAATATATATAATTCTACCGAATGGTTCTGGAACTACTCCAGGCTCCGTTGAAGGGCCAGATGGACATCCTATCAAAATAATGCCAGCTGGACCAGGTACTACACCAGGTGCTGAGACGGGACCTGATGGCAGTATTAGAATTATATACATACCATCGCATCCAAGAACAAGACCGGACGGTAGTACACCTTCGCATGTTACAGGGCCAGGTGGAAGACCCATACAACTCATTCCAGGCAAACCAGGACAAACTCCAGGAGCAGTTACAGGACCTGATGGCTATCCTATTTACATCATATTGCCTTCAGGATCAGGTTCAACACCAGGTTCTTTTGAAGGTCCAGATGGACAGCCAATAAAGGTGGTGCCTGTTGGCCCAGGATCTACTCCAGGAGCAGAAACGAGACCAGATGGCAGTATTAAGATAATTTTCATTCCACAATCCGGAAGCACTCCAAGTGGAAGTACACCATCACAAGTAACAGGACCGGGAGGAAGACCGATTCAGCTGATCCCACTATCTCCAGGAAGCACACCAGGAGCTGTAACCGGACCAGATGGCAGTATAATATACATAATTCTACCGAATGGTTCTGGAACTACTCCAGGCTCCGTTGAAGGGCCAGATGGACAGCCTATCAAAATAATGCCTGCTGGACCGGGAACAACACCAGGTGCAGAAACGGGCCCTGACGGCAGCATTCGAATTATATACATACCATCACATCCAAGAACCAGACCGGATGGTAGCACACCTTCACAGGTTACAGGTCCAGGTGGAAGACCGATACAACTTATTCCAAGCAAACCAGGACAAACTCCAGGCACTGTTACTGGACCTGATGGATATCCAATTTATATAATATTACCTTCAGGTGCGGGAAGTACACCCGGCTCGTTCGAAGGACCAGATGGACAACCAATCAAAGTAATACCGGCAGGACCGGGTACAACACCTGGAGTAAAGACTCGACCTGATGGCAGTATTAAAATTATATACATTCCTCAATCTCCCAGTGGCACTACACCAATTACACTCACAGGCAAACCTAGTGGTGGAACAGGTGGTCCCATTCAACTTGTTCCAGAAGGCCCGGGATCAACCCCTGGTACAGTTACTGGACCAGACGGTAGTCCAATCAAGATTATATTCCCTAAGAGTGCGCAATCAACTCCAGGAACTATACCAGGACCAGGTGGTAAACCAATAAAAATAGGTCCTGCAGGACCAGGAACAACACCTGGAGTAAAATTAAATCCTGACGGCAGCATAGATACTATATATCTTCCAACTTTCCCCATTGGGCCAGGAAATCCAGGAACTACACCAATTACACTCACAGGCAAACCTAGTGGTGGAACAGGTGGTCCCATTCAACTTGTTCCAGAAGGCCCGGGATCAACCCCTGGTACAGTTACTGGACCAGACGGTAGTCCAATCAAGATTATATTCCCTAAGAGTGCGCAATCAACTCCAGGAACTATACCAGGACCAGGTGGTAAACCAATAAAAATAGGTCCTGCAGGACCAGGAACAACACCTGGAGTAAAATTAAATCCTGACGGCAGCATAGATACTATATATCTTCCAACTTTCCCCATTGGGCCAGGAAATCCAGGAACTACACCAATTACACTCACAGGCAAACCTAGTGGTGGAACAGGTGGTCCCATTCAACTTGTTCCAGAAGGCCCGGGATCAACCCCTGGTACAGTTACTGGACCAGACGGTAGTCCAATCAAGATTATATTCCCTAAGAGTGCGCAATCAACTCCAGGAACTATACCAGGACCAGGTGGTAAACCAATAAAAATAGGTCCTGCAGGACCAGGAACAACACCTGGAGTAAAATTAAATCCTGACGGCAGCATAGATACTATATATCTTCCAACTTTCCCCATTGGGCCAGGAAATCCAGGAACTACACCAATTACACTCACAGGCAAACCTAGTGGTGGAACAGGTGGTCCCATTCAACTTGTTCCAGAAGGCCCGGGATCAACCCCTGGTACAGTTACTGGACCAGACGGTAGTCCAATCAAGATTATATTCCCTAAGAGTGCGCAATCAACTCCAGGAACTATACCAGGACCAGGTGGTAAACCAATAAAAATAGGTCCTGCAGGACCAGGAACAACACCTGGAGTAAAATTAAATCCTGACGGCAGCATAGATACTATATATCTTCCAACTTTCCCCATTGGGCCAGGAAATCCAGGAACTACACCAATTACACTCACAGGCAAACCTAGTGGTGGAACAGGTGGTCCCATTCAACTTGTTCCAGAAGGCCCGGGATCAACCCCTGGTACAGTTACTGGACCAGACGGTAGTCCAATCAAGATTATATTCCCTAAGAGTGCGCAATCAACTCCAGGAACTATACCAGGACCAGGTGGTAAACCAATAAAAATAGGTCCTGCAGGACCAGGAACAACACCTGGAGTAAAATTAAATCCTGACGGCAGCATAGATACTATATATCTTCCAACTTTCCCCATTGGGCCAGGAAATCCAGGAACTACACCAATTACACTCACAGGCAAACCTAGTGGTGGAACAGGTGGTCCCATTCAACTTGTTCCAGAAGGCCCGGGATCAACCCCTGGTACAGTTACTGGACCAGACGGTAGTCCAATCAAGATTATATTCCCTAAGAGTGCGCAATCAACTCCAGGAACTATACCAGGACCTGGTGGTAAACCAATAAAAATAGGTCCTGCAGGACCAGGAACAACGCCTGGAGTAAAATTAAATCCTGACGGCAGCATAGATACTATATATCTTCCAACTTTCCCCATTGGGCCAGGAAATCCAGGAACTACACCAATTACACTCACAGGCAAACCTAGTGGTGAAACAGGTGGTCCCATTCAACTTGTTCCAGAAGGCCCGGGATCAACCCCTGGTACAGTTACTGGACCAGACGGTAGTCCAATCAAGATTATATTCCCTAAGAGTGCGCAATCAACTCCAGGAACTATACCAGGACCAGGTGGTAAACCAATAAAAATAGGTCCTGCAGGACCAGGAACAACGCCTGGAGTAAAATTAAATCCTGACGGCAGCATAGATACTATATATCTCCCAACTTTCCCCATTGGACCTGGAACAACAGTTACAAGTTCGGGATCCAAGGGACAAGGAGGAACGACTCCAGGAGAATCGGGTGAGGCTCCCGGTCCTAGTACACCTTCACAAATTACAGGACCTGGAGGAAGACCGATTCAGTTGATCCCACTGTCTCCAGGAAGCACACCAGGTGCAGTAACAGGTCCAGATGGTCGTATAATATACATAATTCTACCGAATGGCTCTGGAACAACTCCAGGCTCCGTTGAAGGGCCAGATGGACAGCCTATCAAAATAATGCCAGCTGGAAAAGGTACTACACCAGGTGCTGAGACGGGACCTGATGGCAGTATAAGAATTATATACATACCATCACATCCAAGAACAAGACCGGACGGTAGTACACCTTCGCATGTTACAGGGCCAGGTGGAAGACCCATACAACTTATTCCAGGCAAACCAGGACAAACTCCAGGCGCAGTTACAGGACCTGATGGCTATCCTATTTACATCATATTGCCCTCAGGATCAGGTTCAACACCAGGTTCATTTGAAGGTCCTGATGGACAGCCAATCAAGGTTGTGCCAGTTGGACCAGGCAGCACACCAGGTGCAAAGACGAGACCTGATGGAAGCATTCAGATAATTTTCATTCCCCAATCTGGAAGCACTCCACGTGGTAGCACCCCATCACAAGTCACTGGTCCAGGTGGAAGTCCAATTCAACTCATTCCACTATCTCCAGGTAGTACACCAGGTGCAGTAACAGGTCCAGATGGTCGTATAATATATATAATTCTTCCGAATGGTTCTGGAACAACTCCAGGCTCCGTTGAAGGGCCAGATGGACAACCTATCAAAATATTGCCAGCTGGAAAAGGTACTACACCAGGTGCTGAGACGGGACCTGATGGCAGTATAAGAATTATATACATACCATCACATCCAAGAACAAGACCGGACGGAAGTACACCTTCGCATGTTACAGGGCCAGGTGGAAGACCCATACAACTTATTCCAGGCAAACCAGGACAAACTCCAGGCGCAGTTACAGGACCTGATGGCTATCCTATTTACATCATATTGCCTTCAGGATCAGGTTCAACACCAGGTTCATTTGAAGGTCCTGATGGACAGCCAATTAAGGTTGTGCCAGTTGGACCGGGCAGCACACCAGGTGCAAAGACGAGACCTGATGGAAGCATTCAGATAATTTTCATTCCACAATCTGGAAGCACTCCAAGTGGTAGCACCCCATCACAAGTCACTGGTCCAGGTGGAAGTCCAATTCAACTCATTCCACTATCTCCAGGTAGTACACCAGGTGCAGTAACAGGTCCAGATGGTCGTATAATATACATAATTCTTCCGAATGGTTCTGGAACAACTCCAGGCTCCATTGAAGGGCCAGATGGACAACCTATCAAAATAATGCCAGCTGGAAAAGGTACTACACCAGGTGCTGAGACGGGACCTGATGGCAGTATTAGAATAATATACATACCATCACATCCAAGAACCAGACCGGATGGTAGTACACCTTCGCAGGTTACAGGACCAGGTGGAAGACCAATACAACTTATTCCAGGCAAACCAGGGCAAACTCCAGGTACGGTTACAGGACCCGACGGATACCCTATTTACATTATATTGCCCTCAGGATCAGGAAGCACACCAGGCTCTTTTGAAGGGCCAGATGGACAGCCAATTGAAGTTATACCAGCAGGGCCTGGTACAACACCTGGAGTTAAGACACGTCCCGATGGCAGTATTAAAATTATATATATTCCACAATCCCAAGGTACGACACCTAGTGGAACTACAGTTACAAGTTCTGGATCCAAGGGACAAGGAGGAACTACTCCAAGTGGCTCCAGTAATGCACCGGGACCAAGTACTCCTAGTGGAAGTACACCATCACAGGTTACAGGTCCTGGAGGAAGTCCGATTCAGCTCATTCCTTTGTCACCAGGTAGTACACCAGGTGCAGTTACAGGTCCAGATGGTCGTATAATATACATAATTCTACCGAATGGTTCTGGAACAACTCCAGGCTCCGTTGAAGGGCCAGATGGACAGCCTATCAAAATAATGCCAGCTGGAAAAGGTACTACACCAGGTGCTGAGACGGGACCTGATGGCAGTATTAGAATTATATACATACCATCACATCCAAGAACAAGACCGGACGGTAGTACACCTTCGCATGTTACAGGGCCAGGTGGAAGACCCATACAACTTATTCCAGGCAAACCAGGACAAACTCCAGGCGCAGTTACAGGACCTGATGGCTATCCTATTTACATCATATTGCCTTCAGGATCAGGTTCAACACCAGGTTCATTTGAAGGTCCTGATGGACAGCCAATTAAGGTTGTGCCAGTTGGACCGGGCAGCACACCAGGTGCAAAGACGAGACCTGATGGAAGCATTCAGATAATTTTCATTCCTCAATCTGGAAGCACTCCAAGTGGTAGCACCCCATCACAAGTCACTGGTCCAGGTGGAAGTCCAATTCAACTCATTCCACTATCTCCAGGTAGTACACCAGGTGCAGTAACAGGTCCAGATGGTCGTATAATATACATAATTCTACCAAATGGTTCTGGAACAACTCCAGGCTCTGTTGAAGGGCCAGATGGACAGCCTATCAAAATAATGCCAGCTGGAAAGGGTACTACACCAGGTGCTGAGACGGGACCTGATGGCAGTATTAGAATTATATACATCCCATCCCATCCAAGAACAAGACCGGACGGTAGTACACCCTCTCAAGTTACAGGGCCTGGGGGAAGACCGATACAACTCATTCCTAGCAGACCAGGACAAACTCCAGGTACAGTAACAGGACCTGATGGTTATCCAATTTACATTATATTACCCTCGGGATCAGGAAGCACGCCAGGCTCTTTTGAAGGACCAGATGGTCAGCCAATCAAGGTGGTGCCAGTTGGCCCTGGAACTACACCTGGAGCTGAAACAAGACCAGACGGAAGTATTAAGATAATTTTCATTCCACAATCTGGAAGTACTCCAAGTGGAAGTACACCATCACAAGTAACAGGTCCCGGAGGAAGACCGATTCAGCTGATCCCACTATCTCCAGGTAGTACACCAGGCGCCGTAACGGGACCAGATGGATCTGTAATATACATAATTCTACCAAATGGTTCTGGAACAACTCCAGGCTCCATTGAAGGGCCAGATGGGCAACCAATCAAAATAATGCCGGCTGGACCAGGAACAACACCAGGTGCAGAAACGGGCCCTGACGGCAACATCCGAATTATATACATACCGTCGCATCCCAAAACTAGACCAGATGGCAGTACGCCTTCTCAGGTTACAGGTCCTGGTGGAAGACCGATACAACTCATTCCTAGCAGACCAGGACAAACTCCAGGCACTGTTACTGGACCTGATGGATATCCAATTTATATAATATTACCTTCAGGTGCGGGAAGTACACCCGGCTCGTTCGAAGGACCAGATGGACAACCAATCAAAGTAATACCGGCAGGACCGGGTACAACACCTGGAGTTAAGACACGACCTGATGGCAGTATTAAAATTATATTTATTCCACAATCCCACGGTACAACACCAAGTGGAACTACAGTTACAAGTTCTGGATCAAAGGGACAAGGAGGAACGACACCAGGAGGCTCTAGCAATGCACCAGGACCCAGTCCAAGTGATCAATCTACACCTAGCCAACCTATAGTGGTTACATTGAGCCCAATCTCTGGACCAGGTGGTGAACCAATTCAGTTGATACCTGGATCAGGAGGCAGTACTCCTGGAGTAAAAACCGGTCCTGATGGACAACCTATTACAATAGTATTGCCTGAAGGTGCTGGAAGTACACCCGGAACCATTGAAGGACCCAATGGAGAGCCTATCAAGGTTATACCAATTCAACCGGGAACCACACCAGGAGTTAAGACTGGACCAGATGGTAGCATTAGCATAATCTACGTTCCGCAGTCTTCGTCTACTCCGACTGATAGAAAGACGCCAAGACAACCTATAGTGGTTACATTGAGCCCAATATCTGGACCAGGTGGCGAACCAATTCAGTTGATACCTGGATCGGGAGGCAGTACTCCTGGAGTAAAAACCGGGCCTGATGGACAACCTATTACAATAGTATTGCCTGAAGGTGCTGGAAGTACACCGGGAACCATTGAAGGACCCAATGGAGAGCCTATCAAGGTTATACCAATTCAACCGGGAACCACACCAGGAGTTAAGACTGGACCAGACGGTAGCATTAGTATAATCTACGTTCCGCAGTCTTCGTCTACTCCGTCTGGTAGAAAGACGCCAAGACAACCTATAGTGGTTACATTGAGCCCAATATCTGGACCAGGTGGTGAACCAATTCAGTTGATACCTGGATCGGGAGGCAGTACTCCTGGAGTAAAAACCGGCCCTGATGGACAACCTATTACAATAGTATTGCCCGAAGGTGCTGGAAGTACACCGGGAACCATTGAAGGACCCAATGGAGAGCCTATCAAGGTTATACCAATTCAACCGGGAACCACACCAGGAGTTAAGACTGGACCAGACGGTAGCATTAGTATAATCTACGTTCCGCAGTCTTCGTCTACTCCGACTGATAGAAAGACGCCAAGACAACCTATAGTGGTTACATTGAGCCCAATATCTGGACCAGGTGGCGAACCAATTCAGTTGATACCTGGATCGGGAGGCAGTACTCCTGGAGTAAAAACCGGGCCTGATGGACAACCTATTACAATAGTATTGCCTGAAGGTGCTGGAAGTACACCGGGAACCATTGAAGGACCCAATGGAGAGCCTATCAAGGTTATACCAATTCAACCGGGAACCACACCAGGAGTTAAGACTGGACCAGACGGTAGCATTAGTATAATCTACGTTCCGCAGTCTTCGTCTACTCCGTCTGGTAGAAAGACGCCAAGACAACCTATAGTGGTTACATTGAGCCCAATATCTGGACCAGGTGGTGAACCAATTCAGTTGATACCTGGATCGGGAGGCAGTACTCCTGGAGTAAAAACCGGGCCTGATGGACAACCTATTACAATAGTATTGCCTGAAGGTGCTGGAAGTACACCGGGAACCTTTGAAGGACCCAATGGAGAGCCTATCAAGGTTATACCAATTCAACCAGGAACCACACCAGGAGTTAAGACTGGACCAGACGGTAGCATTAGTATAATCTACGTTCCACAGTCTTCATCTACTCCGTCTGGTAGAAAGACGCCAAGACAACCTATAGTGGTTACATTGAGCCCAATATCTGGACCAGGAGGCGAACCAATTCAGTTGATACCTGGATCGGGAGGCAGTACTCCTGGAGTAAAAACCGGGCCTGATGGACAACCTATTACAATAGTATTGCCTGAAGGTGCTGGAAGTACACCGGGAACAATTGAAGGACCCAATGGAGAGCCTATCAAGGTTATACCAATTCAACCGGGAACCACACCAGGAGTTAAGACTGGACCAGACGGTAGCATTAGTATAATCTACGTTCCGCAGTCTTCGTCTACTCCGTCTGGTAGAAAGACTCCAAGACAACCTATAGTGGTTACATTGAGCCCAATATCTGGACCAGGTGGCGAACCAATTCAGTTGATACCTGGATCGGGAGGCAGTACTCCTGGAGTGAAAACCGGCCCTGATGGACAACCTATTACAATAGTATTGCCTGAAGGTGCTGGAAGTACACCGGGAACCATTGAAGGACCCAATGGAGAGCCTATCAAGGTTATACCAATTCAACCGGGAACCACACCAGGAGTTAAGACTGGACCAGACGGTAGCATTAGTATAATCTACGTTCCGCAGTCTTCGTCTACTCCGTCTGGTAGAAAGACGCCAAAACAACCTATAGTGGTTACATTGAGTCCAATATCTGGACCAGGTGGCGAACCAATTCAGTTGATACCTGGATCGGGAGGCAGTACTCCTGGAGTAAAAACCGGGCCTGATGGACAACCTATTACAATAGTATTGCCTGAAGGTGCTGGAAGTACACCGGGAACCATTGAAGGACCCAATGGAGAGCCTATCAAGGTTATACCAATTCAACCGGGAACCACACCAGGAGTTAAGACTGGACCAGACGGTAGCATTAGTATAATCTACGTTCCGAAGTCTTCGTCTACTCCGTCTGGTAGAAAGACCCCAAGACAACCTATAGTGGTTACATTGAGCCCAATATCTGGACCAGGTGGTGAACCAATTCAGTTGATACCTGGATCGGGAGGCAGTACTCCTGGAGTAAAAACCGGGCCTGATGGACAACCTATTACAATAGTATTGCCTGAAGGTGCTGGAAGTACACCGGGAACCATTGAAGGACCCAATGGAGAGCCTATCAAGGTTATACCAATTCAACCGGGAACCACACCAGGAGTTAAGACTGGACCAGACGGTAGCATTAGTATAATCTACGTTCCGCAGTCTTCGTCTACTCCGTCTGGTAGAAAGACGCCAAAACAACCTATAGTGGTTACATTGAGTCCAATATCTGGACCAGGTGGCGAACCAATTCAGTTGATACCTGGATCGGGAGGCAGTACTCCTGGAGTAAAAACCGGGCCTGATGGACAACCTATTACAATAGTATTGCCTGAAGGTGCTGGAAGTACACCGGGAACCATTGAAGGACCCAATGGAGAGCCTATCAAGGTTATACCAATTCAACCGGGAACCACACCAGGAGTTAAGACTGGACCAGACGGTAGCATTAGTATAATCTACGTTCCGCAGTCTTCGTCTACTCCGTCTGGTAGAAAGACGCCAAAACAACCTATAGTGGTTACATTGAGTCCAATATCTGGACCAGGTGGCGAACCAATTCAGTTGATACCTGGATCGGGAGGCAGTACTCCTGGAGTAAAAACCGGGCCTGATGGACAACCTATTACAATAGTATTGCCTGAAGGTGCTGGAAGTACACCGGGAACCATTGAAGGACCCAATGGAGAGCCTATCAAGGTTATACCAATTCAACCGGGAACCACACCAGGAGTTAAGACTGGACCAGACGGTAGCATTAGTATAATCTACGTTCCGCAGTCTTCGTCTACTCCGTCTGGTAGAAAGACGCCAAAACAACCTATAGTGGTTACATTGAGTCCAATATCTGGACCAGGTGGCGAACCAATTCAGTTGATACCTGGATCGGGAGGCAGTACTCCTGGAGTAAAAACCGGGCCTGATGGACAACCTATTACAATAGTATTGCCTGAAGGTGCTGGAAGTACACCGGGAACCATTGAAGGACCCAATGGAGAGCCTATCAAGGTTATACCAATTCAACCGGGAACCACACCAGGAGTTAAGACTGGACCAGACGGTAGCATTAGTATAATCTACGTTCCGCAGTCTTCGTCTACTCCGTCTGGTAGAAAGACGCCAAAACAACCTATAGTGGTTACATTGAGTCCAATATCTGGACCAGGTGGCGAACCAATTCAGTTGATACCTGGATCGGGAGGCAGTACTCCTGGAGTAAAAACCGGGCCTGATGGACAACCTATTACAATAGTATTGCCTGAAGGTGCTGGAAGTACACCGGGAACCATTGAAGGACCCAATGGAGAGCCTATCAAGGTTATACCAATTCAACCGGGAACCACACCAGGAGTTAAGACTGGACCAGACGGTAGCATTAGTATAATCTACGTTCCGCAGTCTTCGTCTACTCCGTCTGGTAGAAAGACGCCAAAACAACCTATAGTGGTTACATTGAGTCCAATATCTGGACCAGGTGGCGAACCAATTCAGTTGATACCTGGATCGGGAGGCAGTACTCCTGGAGTAAAAACCGGGCCTGATGGACAACCTATTACAATAGTATTGCCTGAAGGTGCTGGAAGTACACCGGGAACCATTGAAGGACCCAATGGAGAGCCTATCAAGGTTATACCAATTCAACCGGGAACCACACCAGGAGTTAAGACTGGACCAGACGGTAGCATTAGTATAATCTACGTTCCGAAGTCTTCGTCTACTCCGTCTGGTAGAAAGACCCCAAGACAACCTATAGTGGTTACATTGAGCCCAATATCTGGACCAGGTGGTGAACCAATTCAGTTGATACCTGGATCGGGAGGCAGTACTCCTGGAGTAAAAACCGGGCCTGATGGACAACCTATTACAATAGTATTGCCTGAAGGTGCTGGAAGTACACCGGGAACCATTGAAGGACCCAATGGAGAGCCTATCAAGGTTATACCAATTCAACCGGGAACCACACCAGGAGTTAAGACTGGACCAGACGGTAGCATTAGTATCATTTATGTTCCACAAACATCATCTACTCCTCAAGGACCAGATGGTGAACCTATAACAAGTTCTGGTGTTAAGAGCCAAGGTGGTACAACTCCCGGTGGTTCTGATATAGCTCCTGGTCCTAGCACTCCTTCTCAAGTTACTGGTCCAGGAGGAAGACCAATCCAACTTATTCCATTGCGACCTGGAAGTACGCCTGGCACAGTTACTGGTTCAGATGGTTATCCTATATACATAATATTACCAAGTGGATCAGGAACAACACCCGGATCAGTAGAAGGGCCTGATGGTAAACCCATAAAAATACTTCCAGCAGGGCCAGGTACAACACCAGGTGCTGAAACGGGACCTGATGGCAGCATCCGAATTATATACATACCGTCACATCCAAGAACTAGACGTGATGGTAGTACACCCTCTCAAGTTACAGGTCCTGGTGGAAGACCGATACAACTCATCCCAAGCAGACCAGGGCAAACTCCTGGCGCAGTTACAGGGCCTGATGGTTACCCTATTTACTTCATATTGCCTTCAGGATCAGGTTCGACACCAGGCTCTTTCGAAGGACCAGACGGGCAGCCTATTAAAGTTGTACCAGTTGGTCCAGGTAGCACACCTGGAGCAAAGACGAGACCTGATGGTAGTATTCAAATAATTTTCATTCCACAGTCTGGCAGCACTCCAAGCGGAAGCACTCCTTCGCAAGTTACTGGACCAGGAGGAAGCCCAATCCAACTTATTCCAATGCGACCTGGAAGTACACCTGGTGCTGTTACAGGACCTGACGGTTCTATAATATATATTATTTTGCCTAGTGGATCAGGAACAACTCCGGGATCTGTAGAAGGGCCTGATGGTAAACCCATAAAAATACTTCCAGCTGGGCCAGGTACAACACCAGGTGCTGAAACGGGACCTGATGGCAGCATCCGAATTATATACATACCGTCACATCCAAGAACCAGACGCGATGGTAGTACACCCTCTCAAGTTACAGGTCCTGGTGGAAGACATATACAACTGATCCCAAGCAGACCAGGACAAACTCCTGGCGCAGTTACCGGACCTGATGGTTACCCTATTTACTTCATATTGCCTTCAGGATCAGGTTCGACACCAGGCTCTTTCGAAGGACCAGACGGACAGCCTATTAAAGTTGTACCAGTTGGTCCAGGCAGCACGCCCGGAGCAAAGACGAGACCTGATGGAAGTATTCAAATAATTTTCATTCCGCAGTCTGGCAGCACTCCAAGCGGAAGCACTCCTTCGCAAGTTACTGGACCAGGAGGAAGCCCAATCCAACTTATTCCAATGCGACCTGGAAGTACACCTGGTGCTGTTACGGGACCTGACGGTTCTATAATATATATTATTTTGCCTAGTGGATCAGGAACAACTCCGGGATCTGTAGAAGGGCCTGATGGTAAACCCATAAAAATACTTCCAGCTGGGCCAGGTACAACACCAGGTGCTGAAACGGGACCTGATGGCAGCATCCGAATTATATACATACCGTCACATCCAAGAACCAGACATGATGGTAGTACACCCTCTCAAATTACAGGTCCTGGTGGAAGACCGATACAACTCATCCCAAGCAGACCAGGACAAACTCCTGGCGCAGTTACAGGACCTGATGGTTTCCCTATTTACTTCATATTGCCTTCAGGATCAGGTTCGACACCAGGCTCTTTCGAAGGACCAGACGGACAGCCTATTAAAGTTGTACCAGTTGGTCCAGGCAGCACACCCGGCGCAAAGACGAGACCAGATGGAAGTATTCAAATAATTTTCATTCCACAGTCTGGAAGCACTCCAAGCGGAAGCACTCCTTCGCAAGTTACTGGACCAGGAGGAAACCCAATCCAACTTATTCCTATGCGACCTGGAAGTACACCCGGTGCCGTAACCGGACCAGATGGTGTTATAATATACATAATTCTACCGGAAGGTTCTGGCACAACTCCAGGCTCAGTAGAAGGGCCAGATGGTAAACCCATAAAAATTCTTCCTGCAGGGCCAGGTACAACACCAGGTGCAGAAACTGGACCGGATGGCAGCATTCAAATTATATATATACCATCGCATCCAACAACAAGACCAGATGGTAGCACACCTTCTCAAGTAATTGGTCCTGGTGGTAGACCAATACAGCTCATTCCAAGGAGACCAGGCCAAACTCCAGGAACAGTAACAGGACCTGATGGGTATCCAATATACATAATATTACCAAGTGGATCCGGTTCAACTCCCGGATCAGTAGAAGGTCCAGATGGTAAACCAATCAGACTGGTTCCAGTTGGTCCTGGTTCCACACCAGGAGCTCAGACGGGTCCCGATGGAAGCATTCAAATTATATTTATTCCACAATCTCGAAGCACTCCAAGTGGAAGCACGCCATCACAGATTAAAGGACCGGGAGGACTGCCAATTCAACTTATTCCACAAGGTCCAGGAACTACACCAGGTGCGGTTACACGACCAGATGGTTCTATTATATACATTATTTTGCCTAGTGGATCAGGAACAACTCCTGGGTCAATAGAGGGACCTGGAGGTAAGCCGATTAAAATAGTTCCAGCTGGACCAGGCACAACTCCAGGAGCAAAAACTGGTCCTGATGGTAGTATACAAATAATATTTATACCTCAAGAACAAAGCCGTCCAAGTGGTACTACACCATCTGAAGTTAAAGGTCCAGGTGGAAGACCTATTTATCTTATACCAAGTCGTCCGGGACAAACTCCAGGTGCAGTTACAGGGCCAGATGGCTACATAATTTACGTTATATTGCCTCAGGGCTCTGGAACTACACCGGGTTCAGTTGAAGGACCAGGTGGAAAACCAATTAAATTGATCCCAGTAGGACCGGGTACTACTCCTGGAACCAAGACAGGTCCTGATGGAGTCATTGAAATTATATTCATTCCATCATCTCCTGGTGGTGGTAGTACGCCATCTCAGGTTGAAGGACCAGGCGGAAGACCTATTCAACTTTTACCCTTACAGCCTGGAAGCACACCTGGTGCTGTTACGGGACCTGACGGTTCTATAATATACATTATTTTGCCTAGTGGATCAGGAACAACTCCGGGATCTGTAGAAGGACCAGGAGGTAAACCAATAAAAATAGTTCCTGTTGGACCTGGTACAACACCTGGAGCAAAAACTGGCCCTGATGGTACAATAGATATAATATTTATATCAGGACAGCCAAGCAGTCCTGGTGGAAGTACACCATCCCAAGTTGAAGGACCAGGAGGAAGACCGATTTATTTGATACCAAGTCGCCCTGGACAAACTCCGGGTGCAGTTACAGGACCAGATGGTTACATAATTTACATCATATTGCCACGAGGATCTGGAACTACACCAGGTTCAGTTGAAGGACCGGGTGGAAAACCAATTAAATTGATCCCAGTTGGACCAGGTACCACACCTGGAGCGAAAACGGGTCCCGATGGAGTCATTGAAATTATATTCATCCCAGCATCTCCTAGTGGTGGAAGTACCCCGTCTCAGGTTAATGGTCCAGGAGGAAGACCGATTCAACTTATACCCTTACAACCTGGAAGCACACCTGGTGCTGTTACGGGACCAGATGGTTCTATTATTTACATTATTTTACCAAGAGGATCAGGAACAACTCCGGGATCTGTAGAAGGACCAGGAGGTAAACCAATAAAAATAGTTCCTGTTGGACCTGGTACAACACCTGGAACAAAAACTGGTCCCGATGGTACCATAGAAATAATATTTATATCAGGACAGCCAAGCAGTCCTGGTGGAAGTACACCATCTCAAGTTGAAGGACCAGGAGGAAGACCAATTTATTTGATACCAAGTCGCCCTGGACAAACCCCGGGTGCAGTAACAGGACCAGATGGTTACATAATTTACATCATATTGCCACGAGGATCTGGAACAACACCAGGTTCAGTTGAAGGACCGGGTGGAAAACCAATTAAATTGATCCCAGTTGGACCAGGTACCACACCTGGAGCGAAAACGGGTCCCGATGGAGTCATTGAAATTATATTCATCCCAGCATCTCCTAGTGGTGGAAGTACCCCGTCTCAGGTTGATGGTCCAGGAGGAAGACCGATTCAACTTATACCCTTACAACCTGGTAGCACACCTGGTGCTGTTACGGGACCAGATGGTTCTATTATTTACATTATTTTACCAAGAGGATCAGGAACAACTCCGGGATCTGTGGAAGGACCAGGAGGTAAACCAATAAAAATAGTTCCTGTTGGACCTGGTACAACACCTGGAACAAAAACTGGTCCCGATGGTACCATAGAAATAATATTTATATCAGGACAACCAAGCAGTCCTGGTGGAAGTACACCATCTCAAGTTGAAGGACCAGGAGGAAGACCAATTTATTTGATACCAAGTCGCCCTGGACAAACCCCGGGTGCAGTAACAGGACCAGATGGTTACATAATTTACATCATATTGCCACGAGGATCTGGAACAACACCAGGTTCAGTTGAAGGACCGGGTGGAAAACCAATTAAATTGATCCCAGTTGGACCAGGTACCACACCTGGTGCTAAAACGGGTCCCGATGGAGTCATTGAAATTATTTTCATTCCTGCTTCGCCGGGTGGTGGAAGTACACCATCAGAGGTTGATGGGCCAGGAGGAAGACCGATTGCACTTATACCTATGCAGCCTGGTAGCACACCCGGTGCTGTTACAGGACCTGATGGTGTAATTATTTATATTATTTTACCCCCAGGTTCCGGAACAACTCCAGGCTCCGTAAAAGGACCAGGAGGTAAACCAATAAAAATCATTCCAGTTGGTCCTGGTACAACCCCAGGAACAAAAACTGGACCTGATGGTACCATAGAAATAATATTTATATCTGGACAGCCAAGTAGTCCTGGTGGAAGTACACCATCTCAAGTTACGGGACCAGATGGTAGAATTATATATCTTATTCCAAGTAGACCAGGACAAACTCCTGGCTCAGTCACAGGACCAGATGGTTATATAATTTACATTGTATTGCCTGAAGGATCTGGAACGACTCCTGGTTCAGTTGAAGGACCAGATGGTCAACCCATTAAAGTGATCCCTGTTGGACAAGGTTCGACACCTGGAGCTAAAACAGGCCCCGATGGTAGTATTCAAATTATATATATCCCAAGAAGACCAACTACACCTGGTTCTGGAAGTACTCCAGCACCAGTTCAAGGAGCGAATGGTCAACCTATTCAAATTGTTCCTGGCAGTCCAGGTACCCAACCGCACGCTGTTACTGGTTCCGATGGTTTTATTATTGAAATCGTCATTCCATATGGATCCCCCGTTACCCCTGGATCAATTGAAGGGCCGAATGGGCAACCTATCAAAATAATACCAGCTGGACCTGGAACAACTCCCGGAGCAAAGATTGGGCCAAATGGCAGAATAACGGAAATCATTCTACCAGTGTACCCATTCGGAACAACGCCTGCTTCACCATCTGGAGGAGGTTTCACTCAACCTGATGGTTCTCCGATAAGAATAGTCCCGGGATCAACTGCTGGTTTCGTAACTGGGCCAGATGGTAGTGTGATAGAAATAGTTTTACCTGCAGATGAACCTATTACACCAGGTTCTATCAAAGGTCCCGGAGGTCGACCAATTAGACTTGTTCCAGCTGGACCAGGTACTACTCCAGGTGCTAAAACTGATCAAAATGGATACATAATCGAACTTATTCTACCTAAGTATCCTTTCGGCCCACCGTTACCACCGAGTGGAGGACTTATGAATCCTAATGGTCAACCAATTCAAATTGTTCCAGGAACCACTACAGAAATTGTAACAGGCTCAGATGGATTCATTGTTGAAATCATTTTGCCTCAAGATGAACCAGTTACTCCGGGTAGCATTAAAGGTCCAGATGGCAGACCAATCCAAATACTTGTCGCTGGTCCTGGAACTACTCCAGGAGGAAAGACTAATCCAAAAGGTCAACTTACATCATTAACATTACCTCAGTATCCTTTCGGACTGCCACAAAATAATCGACCACAACAACCAGGACAACCAGGTTTTGGCATATCTTTCGTGTTCCCAAAATATTTGAATAATAAACATCAACCGGGAGGTATATTAGAACCCAGTCAGTTCCCTTCAGGAATAACCGAAATCATAGAGGGTTCAGTAAGTTACTCTAGTGTAGTGACTATCTTACAATCAGTTTTCCCAGGAGGCACCATCGATCCAAATTCCATTCCTCAAAGTCACCTGCAAGGTCCTGATGGTAATTTCTATCTACCAGGATTTACAGGAACAATGGACAGTCTAAGTCTTCTCAATGACGGGTTCCCAGATTTCCAACAACCTGACGACGACGGTCAGCAATTCGGAGGTGTATTCTACCTACCTCAACTGCTTCAACTGATCCAGAATATTCCAGGCACTGATGGAAACTTTGATTTCCCCGGCTTGAACGGTCAATTACAAAGTTTCTGTAAATACTCCAACTTTGATTACACGCAAGGTGACGATTACGACATGCAAGCGCCATCTCCTTTCCCAGCATCTAATGACCTGGGAGGAACCAAGCCAGGCGGAAATATCCTAGGTGGTAACTTGAAGTTAGGAAGCCCATTCTTCACGCCCAGAAACTTAGGGGGAGGTACTTGCGATACTGATGCAGCTGGTACCCTCAGGAAAGCAAGGACAGCACTCCAGGAAGTATCCCTTCCTCAGTCTCAGCAAGCAATAACTACTCTACTGAGAGCCATTCAAGCTGGTGTGGATGCATCTGATGGTAACGTTGATTACAACATGTTTTTCAATGAACTTTCAACAATGGTTTCTCAAGTACGTTCTGGAGTGGCAGGTGGTAAGCCGGACGTCGGTATGCTTCAATTACTCTTTGAAGCTTTGATAGCCTCGCTTGAAGCACTCAATTCAGCAAATATCAGCGGTTTCTCGGCGGTCGAAGTTACGGAAGACATACCGATATATGCTGCTTTCCTCCAAGAAGTGTTCTACTGATGAAAGTCTGTAGTGTGCGTTGTGTATAAAGAAACAAAGTCATTTAAAAATTTCACCAATTTAAATTATATTGTAATTTTTATAATGATGTGTATAAATAAAAATTCTGTCTTTTATTTAAGTACTTATTATTGGTTTCATTTTTATTTCCACGTGCATGAAAATGCTTGTGATAATCATGCTGCAAGATTACAGAATTAGTCATTTCGGTCACCACAGTGGTGTAAAATTTTAAATATGTATATTTTGACTACATAAGATGGGGATGTTTTTGGCATCAAGACTCAGTTAAATCTCATTTCTTCAGAAATAAGGTTCACTTTAACGTTTTGGGGAAGAACAATTACTACTAGATGCAGTGTTTTCTTCACAGAAGAAAAAATGGGTGAGAATTTCTCACCCTTTCTCATGAAGAGGGTGAGATTTCAAAAAGTTAAGTAAGATTTCTAAAAATTAAAAAAAAAAAAAAAAAGAGACTTGAAAAAAATATCATTTCTTAAATTATAATACATTTTTAACATCTTCCAATTTTTAAAGCATTGAATATTTTTGCTGCATCATCATAAGGAAAATGTTCTACATCTACTTTTTCATCAGCTATTCTCATTAGGTTGCTCAAATGCGTATTTGTTTCGTTTTGATCGTTTCTATCCACATTTGTTTCATTTTCATTAATCCGTTTTGGAGTAGAAGATATTGCCTTTACAAGGTATTTGTCCATCTTACATTAATGCGCAAAAAATTTGAACTTCTTACATGGAGAAACCTTACCTACGGTAAACACGTGGTTGCAGAGAAATGCGTTCTGAAAGAGGTTTCATGGTTCGGAGGGATGGTGTTCTGTTGTTCTTAAAGGTTCTGAACAATACTCGTAAATACGGAGGCTAGATAATGGGGCAAATGTTGAAAATAATGAAAGATCCAGGAAGAAAAATGTAACGGATTTTATTCTAAATGGCGCAATGAGAAATTTTTTTCAAAATGCGAGAAATTCGCGAATCATGAAAGTGACTATTTTTTATTCAAGAAAATTATATAAAAAAAATGTGTATGCACAATATACGCATTCATTTTTAATTTTTGGATTTTTTTTTTAGTTTGAAATTTAAAACTACTATATTTTATTTCAGAACATAAAGCACGAGTATTTACAGAAGAGCATAAGTACCTGAGCTAAGAGTACAAAATACATAACACAATTACATATATTTGGATCGTGCTGATATCTAGTTTAAAATAAACTATCTCGAGTTACATTAAAAACAGTCTGGAGCAGCCATCTAGTGTGTAAAATAAGTAATAAAAAATATCCAGGTACAAAGTGTAGATTTATTTAAACCTTTTTGGTGCTTTTCTTTTGGACACTCTAGCCCGGAAATATCACGAGCGCGAGAAATAGGAGACGAAAGCTCAACCCGTGATTTTGACTGGAGCGAGAGGGAAGGGATTAAAAAATTTATTCTTTTTTAAAAATTTGGTAATTTGACTTGTTGGAGTGACAATTAAGTTTTTTCTACATTTTTGAAAAAAGTTGCGAAGTGTGGAAGAAGTTTTAATTTCTCTACCAGTTTCCTTAACGTTTGCCATGAATTATTATAAATTTTTTTTTTGGCTCAATCAGTAATCATCGAATTTACTGGACGGCCAGAACAAAGTGCATCTTTGAGGCTGTAATTTCCATTTTTAAATTTATTTCGCAAAAAAATAAAATGTGTGTGTGCTTTTATTTTAAGATTGATAATTAAAATAAATACTCCTGAGGTAAAAAATGAGATTGTGTTTTGTACCAAAAATCTTTTACACCTCTTAAAATCAACCTTATATTTTCATGGGTTGATACTTTTAGTCAAAAATGGGTGAAATTTTTCACCCCTCAAATATGTTTATTTGCTTGAGTTGTAGAAAAAATAACCTGCCTCCCCCCTCAGAAACAACCTCAAATGTGAATAAAAACAACTTCATACACATTGATAATAAACGATAGGAGATTGATTTTTAAGGTTTTTTTTTTAATTCACTTGTCCATTTCAAATAAACTTCAAACAACCTTAAAACAACTTCAAATAAACCTTAAATCGATCGTAACTCCCTACATGGCATGAATGCCACTTGGAGCAGCTTTTATGCTCTTAAAACCTTGATTAAAATCATAAAGAAGAAGATGACGAAATGCTAATTTTTCTCACCTTGGTGTACCATTTTAATAATTTGATAAAATTAACATTAATTAACTCCATCAAAACATAAAAAAAAGTAGAAAATCCGAAACATAGATTTAGAAGTAAAAAACATAGTTAGACAAATTTAGATAAATATTGAAACATATAAAATTAAAAGATTATTAATAATAATAATAATGAAAAACAGGAATTTAGTTGCGATATGTTAAGGGTTTCAGCACATCCGATCTGAAAGAAATCCGGGAAAAATAATTAACTTCAAAAATAAATTATATAAAAAAAATGCCAATATCAATCATTGACTTGCGAAATGTTAAAATTTAAAAAAAATACACGAATTTAGTTGTCCACCCAATAGATTAAGGTATTACTGCATCCAACTTACAAGAAATCCCCAATATATATATATATATATATATATATATATTAGCTTCAAAAACAAATTATATAAAATAAATGCCAAAAACACTTACCGACATGCAAAATATTTAAATAAAAAAAAAGACAGGAATTTAGTCGCAATCCCGATAGATTGTCTTAGCAAATCCATTCTGAAAAAAATTATTAGCTTCAAAAATAAATTAGATAAAAAAAAAATGCAAAAAACACTTACCAACATGCAAAATATTTAAGTAAATAAAATACAGGAATTTAGTTGCCATTCCGATAGATTGTTTTAGCAAATCCATTCTGAAAGAAATCCGGAAAAAATTATTAGCTTCAAAAATAAATTATATATAAAAAAAAATACCCAAAACACTTACTGACATGCAAAATGTTTAAATCAAAAAAGACAGGAATTTAGTTGCAATCCCGAAAGATTGTTTTAGCAAATCCATTCTGAAAGAAATCCGGAAAAAATTATTAGCTTCAAAAATAAATTATATATAAAAAAAAATGCCCAAAACACTTACTGACATGCAAAATATTTAAATCAAAAAAGACAGGAATTTAGTTGCAATCCCGAAAGATTGTTTTAGCAAATCCATTCTGAAAGAAACCTGGAAAAAATTATTAGCTTCAAAAATAAATTATATATAAAAAGAAATGCCCAAAACACTTACTGACATGCAAAATATTTAAATCAAAAAAGACTGGAATTTAGTTGCAATCCCGAAAGATTGTTTTAGCAAATCCATTCTGAAAGAAATCCGGAAAAAATTATTGGCTTCAAAAATAAATTATATATTAAAAAAATGCCCAAAACACTTACTGACATGCAAAATATTTAAATAAAAAAAGACAGGAATTTAGTTGCAATCCCGAAAGATTGTTTAAGCAAATCCATTCTGAAAGAAATCCGGAAAAAATGGAACTATCCAACATTTGCGTTACATGGAGAGAAAGACCACGAGAACCTCCCACGGTTAGCCTGACGGAGAAGGGACTCTAACCCATGATCTCTCTACCACTGTGGATATTTCACGTAAGCACTGTCGTCGGTGCAAGTTGGATGCGGATTCGTATCGACCAGTCATGGCTGGGATTCGAACCTGGTTCCCCTCATTGGAAGGCGAACTCTCTATCCTCTGAGCCATCGCGACTCAATGTTGGAAACACGTCCAATCGGTAGTGTATCCAATTCTCTTCATTAATTTAAAAATGTCTTGTTCAAAAAATTAAAACCTACCTTCTTCTCTTTAAGCACGTAAAATAAATTATCTCCACTAAGAAATCGAACGACGATCGACAATAACGGATTGATAATCGAATTATATACGATATGTTAAGACACATAATAATGTGATATGCGTTGTTAGTTACTCACCAGTGACTTTTATTAAACAAGTTCATATAGATATCAATATCAGTCACTATAAAAGCGATCTAGTTCTTATTTTATTTTTCAGTTTCGATTTATGGAGCATGCGCAGATAATCCTTATGAAAGAGGAAAGGTATGATTTTTCAATCCTAATATTGGCGAGATTTTCGACTATATATTATCATGCCAAAAATCAACCTAAAGATAACCCCCCATGTATTCCTTTCAAAGTGTTGCAGTGGGTGTAAACACCACAGGCGATATTTTCGGGGAAACGATCCTTAAATCCCTAAATTCAACTACTTATCCGTGATTCCAAAAATATTTTATTATAATTATTGATAAGATAAATAACAAGGGGGGCTCAAATGTGTGAAAACGACCCGAATAAAGCGACAGTATTTCTGTCACTGGCGAGACGTCAGTGCGCGACAATTCTAGACAAGGACTGCTCAGCACGTCGTCACGTGCAGCGCAAGCAAAATGAACATTTCTAATAAATTAAAAAAAAATGCATTGAAACGTTTTCATTTGTTCTTTGTCTGTAATGTCTTATTTTTAATTCTTTTCAAATACATTGACAGGAGTGAAAACAGAGCAGATACAAATAAGAGGAAAATTCCGTAGTTTTTAATTGATGACTTTAGAATTAGTAAATTTAAACAATGCCCATGATGAGGTCCAAGAAGAAAAAAAATTGTTCGAAGCTGCGCAGACGATACATTTTTTATTTCTTTATCCATCTAAAGAAATATTATCGTCTGCTCATTATTAACATGCGCATTTATAACTATTCCATCTATTGACAGGCAAAACATAAAGACATACAATACAAAGAAGTTATAGTTGGATATTTCATGCTTTTAATTACAACCGTTCAAGCACTTGCATCAAGCGAGAGCAGCTACATATGTAATTCGATATCAGCAGAATAATTTTCATTTTCCTTCAGGGAGGGAAAAACATACATGCACATATACATATGTGGTGATTAGTGGAGCAAGGGAGGAAAAAAGACTATAATTAATTAAAAAATTTAACTTAACAAATTTAATAAAGAAGGAAAATAAGTTTAGCAGAGAAATCGATAGCGGAAAGCTGCTTGCAAGCAGCGTTGCAGGACGAAAACTGATTGCTTTAATTAGATTGTTTTCTAAGTAAAAGAATGAGTTCATTATTAATTCGGGACTTTTCCCGTTCAGACACTCTGTCGCTGTGGATCCGGGACTTTTCCCGTCTGAACAGACTGGCTCCTTTCAACGAGGAAGTTATTGGTTTCGAGGATGATAGATGACGCAATTCGCACAGCTGCTCTGCTACATAAATGTATATAAAGTTTAGAGAAAAAAAGGAAAACTAGGCAAAAAGATTTTTTTAAAAAGAAAAACAAGTTAAAAATTTTTAAAAAAAAAAAACGGGAAGACAACGTAAGGACGAGATAAAATCTCGTCGTCAGTTCACACGATTATATCCACAAAAAAAGTGCTTTCGAATATTATTTTACTATGGTCAAAGCAAAATATAATAATAAAATAATGTGGGGAGCACCAAAAACTATAACTTATTAAGCAAATAATGCAAAATAAAACAATCAAGCAAAAAACAGAAAATTAAGAAAATATAGAATGAAACATAAAATGTAATATATAAAGCGAGAAGCGAATTCAAATGTACTTACATTTACCACCATTTTTCAAAAATGACTTAAAATGTTTTCCTAACAAGTTTGCCAGATTACAAAATATGAAAAACAAAGCATAGATGGAGGATGATGAAATCAACTTATGTCACGTTCTTACTGAAGTATAGAAGCCCGTTTGATTTGTTAGCTATCTTGGATTGGCCCGAATCTGGATGTGCGCAAGGTAATATTATACTTGGTTAATTCAATATTTATAGCTCAGGGGATAGAGCGTTCGCCTCCCAGTGAAGTGACACGGATTCGAATCCCAGCGATGGCTGGTCGATGCGAATTCCGCACCCGCCTCGCATCGACCACAGTACTAACGCAAAATATCATCAATGGTAGACGGATGATGAGTTAGAGTTCCCTCGCTGCGAAGCTAATCGCGGAAGGTTTTCGTGGTTTCTCCCCCCTTGTAACGCAAATGCAGGTTAATTTCTTCAAAAAGTCCTCAACGAAAGCAAAATTTCTCACAATAGTTGATCCTGGAGTTTCCTTGTCTTCTGGATTGGGTTTAAAATTACAAGGCTACGGAGGTGAAATCAGTAGTCGTAAGCTCAAAAAAAGGGTCGGCTGTTCAACGACGGTTATAAAATAAAATAAAATTAATAAGGCTGAATTTTAATTATAACATTTTTATATTAATAAGGTTGAAATGTAATTATAATTTTTTTTATCAGATTGATTATTTTTGAGAAATTATAAACATTTAATTAAAAAAAATACGTATTAAATTTTATAAAAAAATTTTATAGTTACCCCCCATAGACAAAGCTAACAATAATTATGTAATCTTCTATGAAAAAAATCTAAATATGTTCAACTTTTAAACAAGGAGTTAAATAATACTAAAAATTTTAATCTTTGTAATTTAAATAATAATATTATCATTAAAATTTCTAGCTTTATATAAGAGCTTACAAATTAAAACTAATGATATACAATTTCCATACTCAATCAGCTCAAAATTTTATAAAATTCTTTTTAAGTTTAGAACAATCTCTTATGAATCAAATTGTGTCTACTTTTTAGCGGGTTTTTGTTTCATTGAAATCATAGTTTAATCATAGTCTTGACTTATCTCACTATAAGCCACAATTTCACTCTATTTCAGTCACTTGAAAGATTTGTGAACTTGAGCCGCCTTCCCATGAGGCGAACCGGGTTCGAATCCCAGTCGATATGAATTCTGCATCCGGCTTGCATCGACCACAATGCTGACGTGAAATATTCTCAGTGGTAGACGGATCATGTGTTAGAGTCCACTCGCCGTCAGGCTAACCGTGGGAGGTTCTTGTGGTCTTCCTCTCCATGTAACGCAAATGCTAGTTAGCTCCATCAAAAAGTCCTCCACGAAGGCAAATTTCTCCCAATACTCAATCCAGGAGTCTTCGGGATTGGGTTTAAAATTACAAGGCTACGGAGTTAGACATTAGTAGTCGTAAACTCATAAAATGGGGTCTGCTGTTCAACGACAGTTATCAAATAAAATAAAAGATTTGTGAGCAGTTTTTAGCTCCCATAATCACTTAAAATTATCCATATGTGAATTTCAATGAAGTCACAAATGGTTACAACAGTTAAATTCACCTGTGTGACTTGTTTGAATGGTTTCGAAGGTGTTTGGATATTGAAAATCGATTCCGCAAGCGTGTTTATTAAAAAATAATAATAATAATAAAATACAATATGTATCTATTGTATGGGAAATATCCCATACAATATTTTTCCTCTGTCTAATACTCATAGTGTCAGAAAAAAGACATTAGATCCCCTTTTCAAATTACCCAACAGTGCTTTAATTAATTTATTTTAAGAAAGAACTTGAAGACAGAGGAGGAATAACGATTTATGCTTTTTTTATTTTCTCTCACAAAAATGCCGATAGAATCGCAATCTGTTTCATTGTGAAGATTG